>NW_019396447.1:107716-251535 GCF_000591075.1 Eurytemora carolleeae | reverse complement strand
CAGGGGTATCACATAGACTTTATGAACGCAGCGTAGCTCTCGTAACACGTATATCCTTGATAGAAAGACCTGTATCCGGCAATCCGGACTTCCGGCCCTCGTGCGTGTTTGCATTCCCCATTTTATAGATTCAAATTTAAAATTTCTGAAACCTTTTCTTATAAATATAGCATATACTGCAAACTATTTAGGATTGTTAAAAAAAAGATTAGAATATTGAAATGTAATAAGTCATCAAATGAACAAAAACCTTAAAAAGAAACAGAATTCTAAATATATAGAAAATGTCATAATTTTTTCCGAGGTTGTGGTGGTCTGGTTAAATAACTGAATAAAAATGACTATATTTAATTTTACAATTTTATTTTGAAGCCACAGAAAATTTATTTCCTAATATTGAAAACTTCCGCCGAGATAACAAATTATTTAGGTTCAATATCTATAGGATTACTTTAGTTTAAAAATAAGAAATATAAAATAAGATAAGAATAAGAAAACACTCCCAAATAAAATTTCTTCAGGAGTCTCTGGATAATACTTAATTTAAAAAAAATCATCAATTATCCTATAAATACTATTAAAAATACTAAGATTTAAAATACTGTAAATCAAGCTTCTTTAGGAAACAAAGACCATTAACCTCAAGAAAGGTACACACTGCGATAAAAGGAACCCGTGCTTGTGGTGAGAGAAATCTAAAATTGATTATCTGAACAGGAATCCAAAAAATAAGACCAAGAATCAATGTTGGGATAATTTTCAATCTAAGTTCCTCCATAGACTTGTCGGCAGGTATTCCCTAAAGGAAGTTGATGAGAAGATAAAACATTGCAACAAGAGGAACCTCGAGGACAGTTGAATCCAAAAAAACCTATGAAAAAATGTCAAGATCTAAAAGCACGAAAAAAATATGAAAGATCAAGGAATTGAGAAAAAACTAGAAGCTATAGCACATAACATATTTTTAAAAATATAAAAAATGATATTCTAAACATTATAGACATAGTGTAAGGGGGGAAGGGACATATTACTCTTTTGGAAACTTTAACAGTGTTCTGAACTGAACATATTTTAGTACAAATTAAAAAAATTATCAATCGAACTAAAACATCAAATTTTATATACCGTTTCCCATTCAAACTTAATTAGTACAAATGAACAAATCGCATTTAAAAAACTGCACAGTGTACATTTAGATGGAATTAAATTGTTTAAATTATCCCAATACAGTGTACAGTGTACAGTGTACAGTTTACATTTAGATGGAATTAAATTGTTTAAATTATCCCAATATGTCTGTCAACTGTTTTCTGTTAGGAAGGGATTCCTAGGTGACTCGTGAGCTATGTCATTAAGAAAAAATACGCCAATTTGAGAATAGTTGACTTATTGATAAAAAATCAGGTTTAATTGATATCATTTTTTCATTCAAAAACCTTCTCTTACCTTCTTAAGAACAGTCTTTAGTTGAACCCCTGGGTATACTTTATCTAGCCAACTATACCAGTAGAACAGTATAGGTGAAAACACTGTTCCGCCCACAGCAGTGTATCTAAAATACAGTAATTGTAGTCCGGAGGCAGTGTTAGGGTGGGGAAAAGAATTGTCGCAGGGGTTTATATTTTCAAAATTCCCTTCCCCATGAAGGAAATAATTTCGATGCTCAGGAGAAAATTTACCCAGTTCTGCGAATAAACCCCACGCAAACATAACTTACATTTTAAAATAGAAGGGTTATCAAGAGGAATATTTTCAAAATAAAATATCTCTAAATATTAAAATATTATTAAAATATCGCTAAATGTAGGGGTTGAATGAGAAGTGGGGGTTCGCACATTTTAAAAGAAACGCTAAATATTAAAAAGAAGAATTAAAAATGAACAAAGATTCGAGAACTTTATAAAAATTTAACCTTGCAACGGACAAAAAATCGAGTTTCTCAACTTTGAGTTTCTTCCATTTTGAAATTATCTTCTTTTCTAGAGTTTATTGTGATAATTCTGTCAGGCCCGTGAGTGAACCGTAAGTTACACAGAATGGTGCATAAAGGATGCGTCCTATTCAGTTCCCGAGCTTGGACCCAGGCCTTGCGGAATACTTCCCGCAGCATTATCATCTGTAACAGCTTTTTCATTGCCAAACTCCGAAAGCAGTTATATAAAAATATTTGAACAGATGGGAAAGAATTCTGTTGAAGAGGTGATAATCTCGGCTACTGGAGAAAAGATGAGGATTAAGGATAAGCTGACCTGCTCCTCCTCAAATATTATATACATGATTACATGTAGGAGAGGAGGCCGAGTTTGTCCTTCCCATCCTCAATATATAGGAGAGACAGGGAAGGAGGCTAAAGAAAGGCTGAGGGGTCACAGAGGCACCATTACACAGCTAGGACAAGAAAATACCCAGGCCCCTGTAGGTGTACACTTTCGTGCCCCTGGCCACTCATATGCAGATTTATCCTTCATTCCCATAGAGAAGATCAGGTCCAGGGATAGCATGGTCAGGAAGGTCAGGGAGTCGTACTACATCCAGAAATTTGACTCAGTGAGGTCAGGACTGAACAAGAAAACATAATGCTAATTGCAATCTTTTTTAAAAAATAAATTTTGTTTGTTTTAAACTGTATGTATATGTATTACCAACAGTACCTTATAGTGTTGATCGAATTCATGTATTTGACCGTTTTGTCGACGAATTCTAACCCCTTCAACACTCCCCCCCCTTCCCCCACTGCATACGCCCATAAACTAGTCAATCCTTTCCCAGTCATTCAATACTCTTCAAAAGAGTAAGGTACGGTTTTCTAATTTTTCTTTTAAGTTTTATGTGTTCTGACATTATTCATTTTGAAAAATTCCATTTTAAATAAAAAAGATTTTTATTTTTGTTCTCTTCTGTATTTATTATAGTTGCTGTGTTTGTATTTTTTATTTTTATTTTTTGCTTATATCTGTTATATTATAGGACTAACTCCTGATGATGCCAAAGTTTTTGGCGAAATATATTGAGAAGAAAATGATATAATTCTAGTGCTAGAGAGTAGGGTTGGGATTTGTTTAAAAACGATCTAAAAATATTTGACAAATCCATACAAGAAATTTTTAAAAAGTTTAGATATCCTTCCAACCATATTTTTTCTTCTGTAAAGCCGTTTGTTATTGACTGGAACTATGCGGTCAAGTTGCTCAATATTTGTTTTCAAGTTTATCGAGATGAGAATAGTTCTCTGGTCAGATCCAAGAAATTCTCACCGCCTCCAGGAACACCTATCGGCGGTTGCCAAACTTAAATCTGGAGTAGTTCCATGGCGTAATGTTGAAAGTCCTTTAAGATTTAGAAACACAATCTAAAACAAAGCAACAATAATAACTATTTATTAAATTATTAATAATTATTAATTATATATATACTTTGCTTGGAAACAAATAAGTAATGCGCAGAAAAATGTTAAAATAGTTGGTTACCTTATTTTAGCAAACAAAATACATCAGGGATCCGTTCCTTTGTATTGTATCCCCACCAAGGAGATTTACTGTTAAAATCCCCTGAACAAAATAAATTAACATTTTATATTTAAGCCTGGGAGAAATACTATCAAAGAGGAATAAAATTACTCATTATATCTGCCTAAGATGCCAAGTTTCACAACGTAGAAGTTGTGACTTCATGTAAAAACAAATCTTTTTATGTTTCCAAATAGTATCAACAATCGTATAGTTTTTAATGATTTTAATCCGGAAAATGCCCCAAGTTCACTACATGTTCCAAAACGGGTCTTATGCCCAAAGTGAAAATTTGCTTCGAAAAAAAGTGAAATAATAATTTTCAGTAAAAAAATATATTCATTTCTAGTGGACAAATGTTCAATCCTTTGGTATAAAAATGTAGCCGTGACTATTTTATATTAGTATGCGGATGGGTTCTGAAAAATCTTTTTAGACTTAAAAATTGAAACACCAAAGTCCAAAACTGAAAAACGAAAAGTTATAGATTAAATTTAAAGTTTCAGCGTAAATTGACTGCACATCTAGCTTTCAAAGCAGCAACAGCTGGCTCTGGCTCGTATATCCCCCGTATACACCCCTGAACACAAATAAAAAAGAAATAAACGAAATAAACAAGAAACATTGAAGGCCTGCATTAATCTTTAAAGCTTTATTAGCCTGGAGAATGGAGGTTTTTAGCTTGCTGGATCCAGATATTGCTACTAGCAGCTTTAAAGCTTTATAACCTGGAGAATGGAGGTTTTTAGCTTGCTGGATCCAGATTTTGCTACTAGCAGCTTTAAAGCTTTATAACCTGGAGAATGGAGGTTTTTAGCTAGCTGGATCCAGATTTTGCTACTAGCAGCTTTAAAGCTTTTTTATAACCTGGAGAATGGAGGTTTTTAGCTTGCTGGATCCAGATTTTGCTACTAGCAGCTTTAAATCTACTCCTTAATAACAAGTCTGGTTAGCTGTTATTAAGTATCCGAACTCATCAGACAGACCTTAATTCTTTCGATTGAATCTGGTTCTATGTGTAAACATCAAGGGAGCTCAGAATGGTCAGGTTCTTATGCAACTCTCTCCAGTTTCTTGTGGCTGAACAGAACCCTATGTGTAATCACATGGCAGTACACCCTACTTGAAAAAAAGAAGAGAATTATAGTGCAGAGTAGAAGGGGTTTCGCTCCCTATCTCTTGCCCTTCCCTCTTGCCAGAAACACGGAAAATGGAAACATAGAAAGTAAATCCTGATGGGTTGTGCATAATGCACTATGATACCGATTTATACTCTGCCGGCTGCAAGGGAAAGATTGCTGTAGACGAGGCCATAATCTAAAGCACTGTTTCCCAGATGAACTTACAAGAATCAAGAATTCTTTTGTCGAAAATATCCACTCCCAGCCTAACCTTTCTTATCCCATTTGTCATTTTTAAGGCGGAATTCTGACAATGGAAATCCTCAGAATTTTCAAACCCCGCTTAGTGACTTTTATCTTTCCAACCTGTAAGAATATTGAGGAAATTGTGTTTGAGGCTAACCTTCAACAGTTGTTGAATCACATTATTAAAAATTGTAAATACATCTGATATCTACTCACAAACAGTAACTTTCTATCATACTTAATTTGATATTGCTGGCGCCGGGATATCAAATCAAGACATCAATAGTATGAATCAGAAATATGTGTCAAAATTCATTTTCCCTTGTCTACAACAGACTAGAATGCGTAGATCTAAAAGAGAAGAACAGAAAACAGATGTATGATCAGATAAAAACAAGATAAACAATCGGAGAAATAAATTCACTACTCTTTTTAAATTTTGTTTTAAAAAATTGTTAAATTTTTTTTTTTTTCAGAGTAAATGCTGTTTAAGCTTTATCTTGAAACTTGCGCATTCTTTAGTTTTAGGCTCTTAACTTTAAAAAAAAAACTTTGTTGCTTTGGCCAAACCTACTATTTTGACTACTATTTTTAAGGAGACACTCTTTAAAATTCTGTTTATAAAGTTCAAATAAAAAATCTGCAATGCATACTCCCGTTTGAATGTTTTACCTTGAACAGTACATATCTCGTCTACTAATCTTTTCAGTCTTGTAGAATCAGCTCCATCCATACTCCAAATATTGAAGATGTTCTCTATCTCATCAATCCATCTCAGCAAAGTTGTACTTGATACTCTCAATGACATCTTATCATTCATAGTTAAATGCTTGAGCACAACGATCAGATCATACTCCACCATGCGCTCCAAGCTAGACAACCTGTTCTCCATTCCCTCAGAGATATAATACTATGATTTAAATAAAAATCACTAAATAGATATTTAATTTTAGTCGAGGAATACAAGAGAAAATACTCGATGTATTAACAGTTATCAATCTTCAATCTGTTTAGTGTCCCCTGCTATGATGCTCAGTGTCTCCATGAGCCCTGAATCAGTCAGCTGTTTACACAATAACAGTTTAAAGTTCTCCAACATAGGAATTGAATCCAACTCCTGGTATACTTGTCCAGGATACACATCCAACTCCGAGTTTACTCCCGGATAAATCCACCTTCTCGTGTTTGTGTACATTGTATGTAAGGCAAGCAAGACTAATCCGGGTCCCGACAATAACAAATTTTGCTAATTCGGGTTCCACTTACCTCTGCCCCTTTAGTAAAAGTAAATTCAACCTATATGAAGTATAAAGTCTAACCACTGTGGGACATTTTCCACTCTAAGTTTCAGTTTTGTTCGTGTGGAAAATATCCCCCAGTTGAACCTGGCTAGAACTATCACTAGAATAGAATACAATATAACAGAAACTACAAAAAAAAAGGTTTCAGAAGTAAGTCCCAAGAAACCAAAACGAGGAATTATTTTTTAAGTGATTTGAGGAAAATTTGACAATTTTCACCAAGTTTTTCCCCAGAAACATTTTTTCGGGACTTTCTCAAAGGATTTGGATCTGATTTAAAAGTACTGGATAAGATAGAACCTGCTTTCTGTGAAATCAAGGTCGTAAACATCCTTCTTCTGTGTACTCAGTTGCCTAGGAGGAGTTGAACAATCCTTCCTTGGAGTAGAATAATCCTTGGTTTGGGAACCATCCTTCCTTGGAGTAGAATAATCCTTGGTTTGGGAACCATCCTTCCTTGGAGTAGAACAATCCTTGGTTTGGGAACCATCCTTCCTTGGAGTAGAATATTCCTTGGTTTGGGAACCATTTAGACGTACTGAATATCTCCAGGTTTAGATTATACCTAATTAATATCTCCAAGTTCAGATTATCGACCTGCTAAATATCTCCAGGTTAAATTAGATTTGCTAAATGGAATATGAAATTGAAGATATATCTTGTTCTTATCCCGTCCCATCCTAATCCTACTCGAGTGAACTTGGCGTCCTTCATCCTCTTCTCAGCATTTAAATCTCCATTACATTCCATTACATTCATTCTAATAATCTGAAGTAAACACAGTTTTATCATAATGAAAATGGCTAAAAAATCACAAAAGCGGAAGAGAAAAATTATTATTAGAATTTATATAATTTAATTAAAACAGAAGATAAATCCGTAGATTTATAAGAATACACTGAACAGGTTCAGAAGAGATGGATATTTTATACAAATATTAAAGGCAATTTTGTCAGAATATTACTTAACCATCATTTTTAATTTAGCAAAAATTTCAAAAGTATGATGAGATTAAGATGTTAAATTAATAATTTTTAGTGAATTTTCAAAATATAGGTCTGATAGGTAATATATATCTAAAACATTATGTCAAAATTAGCACAATACATTTACAATTAAATCATATTTCCCAAATTCTTTAAAGAATGTTATGTAACGAAACAATCAGGTTTAAATAAGTCCATATAGTGGATACTTTATCTAATCAGGAGAACTAAATTCAATTAGTAATCTTAACTTGATTTAGGAACATTTAAAAAAGATAGAATTAGGGATTAGGGATTAATTAGAGAATCTCAATAGATTAAGGGGATCTGGATATAATAAGGGATCATGGATAGAATAAGGGGATCTGGATATAATAAGAGGATCTGGATAGAATAAGGCATCATGGTAAGAATAAGGGATCTGGATAGAAAAAGTAGAACTGGATAGAAAAAGGGATTTGAAGAGAATAAAGGATCTTAGATAGAATAAGGGGATGTGGAAAGAATAAGGGGTCTGGAAAGAATAAGGGGGTCTGGAAAGAATAAGGGGATCTGGAAAGAATAAGGGATCTGGATAGAATAAGGGGTCTAAACAGAATAAGGGATCAGGATAGAATAAGGGATCATGTAAAGAGGAAGGGGATAATGTAAAGGAAAGTGGATCTAGAATTCTACTCCTCTGTACATCTATTCTAATTCACTCTCATCCGTTGTCCAGCCTAGAGCCACAGTTGTTTATTTAAGATACAGTGAGAACCAGAAGACTATGGAATAGGATGACGACTTTTAAGCAATAAAAAGTATATTTGGTATTGTTCAAAGCAAATAGTTTTACTAGTAACTTCTCTTATCACTTAATAACTAAAATGAGTCTGTTTACACTGTACAATTGGAGTGTCTCAGGTTCAATTGACTATTTAAAGTCATAACTTGAGTCTAAAAGTCGTCTTCTTATTCCAGAGTTTTGTAGTAAACATCTTCCGCTAACATTTGTTAATATGGTGTCCGGAATTCTTGGTTGAAAAAATAAAGACATCAAAAAATTAGAGTTTGTTGCAATCTATGAACAGTGAACCCCCAAAAAAACTGTGGAAAGGGAAGACGACTGTGATTCCAGTTATGGTTTTAGAAGTCCATTGAACATGAAACACCGCAATCATTTAATAACTTTATTTTCAAGTTAATTTTATCCCATACGCATAATATTTCTTTAGTCTCGAGCTTTATGTGTCTCATTGTACATATTCCATTTATAAAGACTACAGAAAGTTTGACCTCATTAAATAATAAAAAAAACTGTGTCCTGAAATCTTGTTAGCCTTGGAGGTCATGTCAGTAGTCGGACCAGTCTAATATAATAAGATAAGATTAGTCAGGTTCAATCAGTCGCTCAACTACCTTTATCTGGTTCAAATCTTGAATTACCGATTAGAATTACTAATCTAGGGTTTGAACCGGTGGTAGGTAATTCAGCGACCTCTCCGATTTATTCAATTCGGTCCTAAAGAGCGTTGAGATTCATTTCCATCTCAATAGTTAACTTTAAAACTTTGAATACAACAATTTCATTAGTTCCATATGAGAAGGATTCACCGAATAAATTTATTTTATATTTTTATTGTGACACCTTTTAGGGGCAGGTTGGTTAAAACAGACTTTGGTTAAACATTTTTATAGTGACGTTTCATTAATAGATTGGTTAACAAACTCTACCCTTTAAAACTTACGACTGATGGCAATGAATAAATGGTTTACTCTATAAATTAAATTTCAAATTGTGATTTAGCTGCAGAGTTAAATGAATTTGTAAGAATTAAATACTTTTAAAAATAGAAAATTACCATTGCAAGTTGGTTCTGCAATTGTATATTTAAATGGGTCTTCTCATTTCATTTCAAGGAGAATTCTAATGAATTTAAAAAAATGTATTCCTGTATAAATGAATTGAGCCTTTGCCACAAGCTCAAATTTTCCAATCCCGTTTCTTGACAACCTGATGGTGTAAACCTTTGTTTGCAAATATATTAGGGTAAAAATCAGATTTTGTGGCAAAAACTTCGTTCCTTTACCTTCTTATCATCCCCACTTCCTTCATGGGTTTCCATGTAGTTCACTTTCCTAAAAAGAAGTAAGTGTTTAGGATCAGTGCTTAGGATCAGTGTTTAGGATCAGTGCTTAAGATCAGCAATTAGGATCAGCGCTTAGGATCAGTGTTTAGGATCAGTACTTAAGATCAGCAATTAGGATCAGTGCTTAAGATCAGCAATTAGGATCAGTGCTTAGGATCAGTGTTTAGGATCAGTTCTTAGGATCAGTGTTTAGGATCAGTGCTTAAGATCAGTGCTTAGGATCAGTGCTTAGAATCAGAGCTTAGGATCAGTGCTTAGGATCAGCGCTTAGGATCAGTGCTTAGGATCAGTGCTTAGGATCAGTGTTTAGGATCAATTCTTAGGATCAGTGTTAAGGATCAGTGCTTAAGATCAGCGCTTAGGATCAGCAATTTGGATCAGCGCATAGGATCAGTGCTTAAGATCAACGCTTAGGATCAGTGCTTAAGAACAGCGCTTAGGATAAGTGCTTAGAATCAGCGCTAAGGATCAGCGCTTAGGATCAGCACTTGGATCAGTGCTTAGGATCAGTGCTTAAGATCAGTGCTCAGGATCAGCGCTAAGGATCAGTGCTTAGATTCAGCGCTTAGGATCAGTGCTTAGGATCAGTGTTTAGGATCAGTGCTTAGGATCAGCGCTTAGGATCAGCGCTTAGGATCAGTGCTTAGGATCAGCGCTTAGGATCAGTGCTCAGGATAAGTGCTTAGGATCAGTTCTTAGGATCAGTGTTTAGGATCAGTGCTTAGAACCAATGCTTAGGATCAGTTCTTAGGATCAGTGCTTAGAACCAGTGCTTAGGATCAGTTCTTAGGATCAGTGCTTAGGATCAGTGCTTAGAACCAATGCTCAGGATCAGTGTTTAGGATCAGTGCTTAAGATCAGCAATTAGGATCAGCGCTTAGGATCAGCGCTTATAATCAGCGCTTTGGATCAGTGCTTAGAATCAGGGCTTAGGATCAGCGCTTAGGACCAGTGCTTAGGATCAGTGCTTAGGTTAAGTGCTTAGGATCAGTGCTTAGGATCAGTGCTTAAGATCAGTGCTTAGGATCAGCGCTTAGGACCAGTGCTTAGGATCAGCGCTTCTTGGGTACGGATCCCGACTCTTACCGTTCTTTGGCTTGCAAAAGTGTTAAAGCTTCTTAGGTCCAGGTTTAGACGTATACTTACAATTATACGTTTAGACTTGAAAAGCTCAATGGGTCCGTATCCAGACTTTTAGTTTCTTGGATCAATATATTAGACTTAGTTCCTTGGATCCATATACCAGACTTTTATAGTTCCCTGGATCCGTATACCAGACTTTTATACTTCCTTGGATCCGTATACCAAACTTTTATAGTTCCTTAGATCAGTATACCAAAGTTTTAAAGTTCCTTGGATCCGTATACCAGACTTTTTATAGTTCCTTGGATCCGTATACTAGACTTTGAAAGTTCTTTGGATCCATATACCAGACTTTTATACTTCCTTGGATCTGTGTACCAGATTTTGAAAAATACAAAATAAATATTAAGACTACAACAATATTTTGTTATGACATGGTTTACCTGGTTGCTCCACCTCCTAGCCTTGTTAAAGGTGTTACGGATCTGGCATAAACTGGAGTTCGACGCATACCACTGGACAATAGAAATATATTAATAAATATTTGCTATTGAAGGGACTGCAAGTGTTATTTTCTTGCAAAAATTGCAATGCCCGAGATACAATGCTGTCGGACTTCTTCTCATTAATATCAATAACGCGTATAATTGTGGAAAACTTTGTTTGTAAGCTGTTATAAGTTGTAAAAATATCAATATTCACTTTCCAGAGTTGGTAGAAAAGGTTTAAAGGTACCGTAGACATTGCCCTCTTTATATGGAGGGTCACTTGAATAATGCTTACAGTCTCTTTAAATGTTTATCTATATAATAAAACAAGACATTCGTATATATATATATATGTTGCGTATAGCCAAACGGCTGGAGCGATTGGGCTGAAATTTTTTGTGGACGCTAAAATTTTTGTCAACATTTTTTTCTTCTTTTTTACACGGGCAACGCCGAGCCCTTCATTTAGTATTCTATATCATGCGGAGTCAGATTCAAGAACATAACTTTTAAAAAATAGATGTAACTTTAATTCTATTCAAGTTTGAGAATTTCCTTCTTTAAAAGGAATTGAGTCTTTGCCACAAACTCAAATTTTCAAATCCCTATATTTTTGCAATCTGATAGTGTAACCCTTTGATATTTCAAACTTAGAATTTTTGATCTAACATAATTCAAAGTTTTAAATATCTAAGGTCTACAACAATGGGGTGTAAAGAAATAAGGATTAGAAAATCAGAGTTTGTGGCAAAGACTCAATTCCTTTACGGAACTTTCAAACTGTTTTATGTCTGATGTCACAATGTGATACACAGAATCTAGATATAGGAGTATCTACCAAAATATAATACCTAGGGTCGGAGTATCTACCAAAATATAATACCTAGGGTCGGAGTATCTACCAAAATATAATACCTAGGGTCGGAGTCTCTACCAAAATATAATACCTAGGGTCGGAGTATCTACCAAAATATAATACCTAGGGTCGGAGTATCTACCAAAATATATTACCTCGGGTCGGAGTCTCTACCAAAATATAATACCTGGGGTCGGAGTATCTACCAAAATATAATACCTAGGGTCGGAGTATCTACCAAAATATAATACCTAGGGTTGGAGTATCTACCAAAATATAATACTTAGGGTTGGAGTATCTACAAAAATATAATACCTAGGGTCGGAGTATCTACCAAAACATAATACCTAGGGTCGGAGTATCTACCAAAATATAATACCTGGGGTCGGAGTATCTACAAAAATATAATACCTAGGGTCGGGGTATCTACCAAAATATAATACCTAGGGTCGGAGTATCTACCAAAATATATTACCTCGGGTCGGAGTATCTACCAAAATATAATACCTGGGGTCGGAGTATCTACCAAAATATAATACCTAGGGTCGGAGTATCTACCAAAATATAATACCTAGGGTCGGAGTATCTACCAAAATATAATACCTAGGGTCGGAGTATCTACCAAAATATAATACCTAGGGTCGGAGTATCTACCAAGATTAGAAATCCTTGTAGTCGGAGTAGTCAAACTCTGTACTCTAGGCTGACTCCTTGAAACCAAGTCCTAGGCCCAGGTGTTCATCTAGAGATCTTGTGGCACTTGTGGCAAGTGTATTATGTAAAGAGTAAGACTTAACTTTGTGGATCATTTTAATCATGTTCTAAGATACTATTTGTGGCAGGTTATGTGTCCAAGGACAAGGCACCAATTGTGGCATATTTTAAGCGTCTAAATGTGTGATGAGTGTACTTTTAAGTACACTGTACAGTGCAAACAGTAATCTGTACAATGTTCACCCAGTTAAATCCTAGATGAACACCTTCCTTAGTTTCAGTTTTTTTCGTGTGGAAAATATCCCCCAGTTGAACCGGACTAGAACTATCACTAGAATAGAATACAATATAACAGTTACTACCAAAAAAAAGTTTCAGAAGTAAGTCCCAAGAAACCAAAACGAGGAATTATTTTCTAAGTGATATTTTGAGGAAAATTAGACAATTTTCGCCAATTTTTTCCCAAGAAACATTTTTTCGTGACTTTCTTAGAGGATTTAGATCTGGATAAGATAGAACCTGCTTTCTGTGAAATCAAGGTCGTAAACATCCTTCTTCTTTGTACTCAGTTGCCTAGGAGGAGTTGAACAATCCTTCCTAGGAGTAGAATAATCCTTCGTTTGAGGACCATCCTTCCTTGGAGTAGAATAATTTTTGGTTTGGGAACCATCCTTCCTTGGAGTAGAATAATCCTTGGTTTGGGAACCATCCTTCCTTGGAGTAGAACAATCCTTGGTTTGGGAACCATCCTTCCTTAGAGTAGAATAATCCTTGGTTTGGGAACCATCCTTCCTCGGATTAGAATAATCCTTGGTTTGGGAAAGGTTTCTGGTTTGGGCGTATGGCGACTCCTTTCTCTGGATTGTAAGATTCTCCAACTGTAATGTAAACATACAGGGTTACCCACAAAAGAATGAGACTTTTATGAAGGACGACTTGAAAAACTTTTAATCCAACGAATTAAAAGATTTAATTTGATTTTCTGTAACGATTTAAGTCTATTGAAGATGTATTTGATAATTTTGTAAAGAATGAAAACAAGTTTAAAATAAATTCTGTACAATCGACTGTTAATTCTCTCTTAGAGGATAAGGGTTTTTAAAAGAAAGGCAAACTGTATTTTTTCTTAATTCTAACCTTAGCCATGAGGATTTCAGTTTCCTTCAAGATTTGGTTTACAACGGAACCCTTGCTCTGAGTGTTCTCATTGATTGATTTTATCTCTTCAGCCTTCTCCTTGAGCATAGTTTCCTTATCTTTTATCTTCTCCGTGAGGTCGGATATCTCAACCTCTAGCTGCTCTTTGTTCTAGAAATATACAGTACAGTAGGCATATATACTAATACAGGGCTGACAACAAACTATTACTGCTTTCTAATCAGCTTATATAAAAAAGACACAAAAGTGACAAAAAATGTAATGTCATTAAATTTCATGGGCCATGAAGAATTAGCGATACGTTTATTGGTATAAATTGTGTTTGGTTTCCGTCTGTATAATTGCAGCTAGATAGATTTGAACCACTAAGAAGTATGAATCTTGATTTTAAAGAAGAAAATGAGTTCTTGCCACAAACTTTAATTTTTAAATCCTTATATTTGTGCAACCCGATGTCGTGGACATTTCATATTTCATGCATTGTTCTATTAGATCAAGAAGTTAAAGTTTTAAATATCAAATGTTTCCACCATTAGGTTTCAAAGAAAATTTTGTTTGTGGCAAAAACTAAATATAAATAAATTTTATTTCTGAACTCGGGATCACCTTTCTGCTAACTTCTTCCTTCTGACGAATAGATATCATTATCCTGGCTCTCTCCTCTCTATCCTCCTCCTCAACTCTACTCAACTCCTCCCTCTTCTCCAGTTCAACCTTCTCGTTCTCCTTTATCTTCTCCTGTAGTTCTCCAACCACAGTATCCAGCTGGGAAGTTTCAACCTCAACCTTCTCCAACCTCTTCCTTAACTCCTTCTGGGATTCACGTTGTTGTAATAAACTTTGAGTTTTCTGTTCTGCAATTTTTTTCTCCTGGAATGCGTCCTGGATACTAGTCTCCAGGTAGATCAAGTCCTCTGTATATTTCTCCAGTTGGATTCGAACCTTCACCTCTCTTCTCTCCTCAGCAACCATAGTTTCCGTATTCTTTTTCTTCAACTCCTCTAGCTTTCTAGATTTCTTTTGAACCTCTTGTATTCTTCTTTGGTTTTCTAAAACCAAACTTCTCTTCCTCTTTAGTTCCTCCGTTAGTGTGAATAAAATACCCTGCATGGAGTGAACCCGTCCGCTCTCTGCAGTTCTATACTTAGATCGGTTCTTCACAAAATCTTTCAATCCTTGGATCTCATCTGATTTTTGTTTCAGAGCTGTTTCTCCGTCACTCCTAATCTTAGCTAACCTTTCTCTTAGCAGCTCATTCTTCTTCATTGTTTCCGTCCTACTTTGAACCATGATCTTCATTTCCTTCTCCACTTTGTTCCTCTCCTTATTCACTGCCTCCAGTTTCTCATCTATCACAGCAATATCAGATTGCAGGAGAAGGTTGGTCTCTCTGGCCTTCTTTATCCTAGAAACATAACTAGCAATTTCTGCCTCACGTTCAGAGGATCTCTCCAACTCCTGTCTTATTCCATCCTCCATGGCCTAAAAAGCAAATGAAAGAGATTGTTTCCGTTTTAAGAATGAACTCTTAAAATAAAGAGAGACATTAATAATTCCCCCATGGCACCATCTTAACCCAATTTATCTGGGACATGGAGATATTTAAAACCTATAACATGAAAATACGACTCCTTAGAGATTTCTACATCACACAGAATGTAAAAAAATTCAAATTTTAGTAGTTACTGATTTAAACAATTTAGATTGAAGCTGTGGCTTAGTTGGTGGACAATCCCTTGACATGAAACCTTAACTACATCCTTGTCCGTTTCGGATTTTCTTCCCCTCAAATTTTGATATCTCATTCAAAATCCGTCAAAAATAGCGTTAGAGATTTGAAAAGCTTATATATCAAAAACAGTAAAACAAAAAACGGGTGAAAATGTGGTTTAAATATAAAACTCACTCACTCGACTTTTATTCAGGATCCCAATAGTTTAACGTGCTTATATTGATGGGCAACTTTTTGAGACCCGTTTTTAAACATTCAAAGTGTTCAGGCTTTTTAAAGGATTCACAACAATCTGAGATGCAACTTCTATTTTTAAATTGCATCCTAGACAAGGATGCTTTTATTTCACAAAGCAAACATCAAAGATATTAACCAAACGATTTTTCAAAACGAAAAACAAAACGATTTTCTAATCGTATGAAAAATCGTTTAGGATAAGATCTTTATTCAGAGTAAAAAAATTACTGTTTGCAATAAAAGCAAACTTGTCTAGCACACAATTTTGAAATAGGATTTGCATCTCAGATCCTCGTGAAGCCTTAAAAAGCCTAAAAACTTTGAATGTTTAAAAAACGTGCCTAAAAACGACTCCCAAGTAAGATATAAATACATGAACTCAGAATTCTCCATGTCTAAGAGCATATCTGGGGTTTACCTGTTTTCCTTTCTTTAACTCATCTTCAGCCTGGGTTTCGTAAGTTTCGTAAGTTTCGCGGGTTTCATAAATCTGTTTTTCTAGATCCAGAACTCTGGTGTTCAGCTCCAGCTTCTCCTTCCTAACCCTGCTCAGGTTCCGGACCTGGTTCTTCAGATCCTTGTTCCTGAACAATATCGGAGAATTAATGTTAACCCTCCATTTTTGGAGTGACATATTTGATTCACAATGATACCATTGGAACCTGTGAATAAGATATCTCCGTTCTTAACTCTGAAAATTGATTATTTTCAATTTATAGTTTCTCTATAAAAGTCATGACTTGCGTTACAGAAATGATGGGAAAAATATCAAGATTAAGCACTATTTAGAAAAGAAAAACAAATTGTAGAATCTGATGTTTCTCACCTTTCTTCGGAAGCTGAGAGCTCCGAGTTTGCAATCTTATATTCTTCCTTCAGTTTTTCCAACTCCGCCATCTTCACCTGCAGAAGGTTGTTGTCCTCCCTCACCTCCTCAACATCCTTCAACAACATCTTGGACTTTGTCGACAAGAAGTTGTTCAGATTAATCAAATCTTCGTTGGATTTTATTAAACCCGCCTTTTCCTGGGTTAGTTGATCAATACTAGAGAGGATATCCTGGATATCTAGTTTTTCACGAACATGAGAATTTTCAAGGTCGGATATTTCAGCATTAAGAGAACCTATATCAGACTTCAGCTCCTCAACCCTAATGGAGACAAGATTTAGTTCTTTTTCGGAGATGTCTTCACTATCCTTCTTCTTCTTGTTCTCCATGTTCAAAGCTTCCTTCAGCTTGATGATGATATTCTCTTTTCCGAATAGGATTTGAGACTTTTCCAGCAGATCCTGTCCGATCAGGTTCACTTTCTCCTCCAGGGTTTTAACCTTGTCATGAGTAAGGTTTAGTTTCTCCTTGAGCGCCCCGATCCGTCCCACCAAGGTTTCTGTAGATTTCTGTTTCTCCGTCTCCAAGAGATTAATCCTTGATCTAATCTCACCGATCTACAAAATAATTTTTAAAGAAATCTTATAGAGCATTATTTCTAGAGTTTGAATGTATATGAAAAAAGCACTTTGCTCATATCTTTATATTGTATATGTGTTTATAGCTATAGCAGGTTAAACGGCTGGACCAAATAGCTGACATTTTTTAGGGAGCCAGTGGTAACCCCCCCCCCCCAGTTGACATAGGTTAAAAATTTCAAATTTGTTATTAAACTTGCGCTGGCAACGCCGTGCACTTAAGAGGATGATAAATATGTGTTCTTTCTTCATGATTGCTTCCAGGTGAATTTTGAGATACCAATATTTCGATTGATTCATCATACTTCACATTTCCAAATTTTTATTCTAAATTCATTAGGATTTAACACGTAATTTTAATGATCTTTCACATTATTGATCAGATAAAGGTCTAAATGGTATTGTTGTATTTAAATTAAGATTTACATTCTATGACAGTCCCATTAAGGTTTAATTTTTTTTTACCTTTTCATCATGGTTATTATTGAGATTCTGAAACCTATAACTTAGATCAGTCAGACTATTCTCAACCAACCCCATCTCCTTCTGCTTGTTGGATCCGTCCACCTTACTCCTGTTGAGCTGGTTGGTGAACAGCTCCAGCTGAGCAGAGTGTACCTCGAGCTCCCCCCGAGTGTAGATAACTTGATGGTAGAGTTGATCCTTCTCCACCTCCAGGTTTATCAATCTTTCATTCAACTCCGCCTTCTCCCCCTCCAACTTAAGCAGCAGATCACGTTGACGTTCAGCCAATCCTGACCAATTATAGGTTAATCCTGATCAATTATAGGTTAATCCTGATCAATTATAAGTTAATCCTTATCAATTATAGGTTAATCCTGATCAATTATAGGTTATTTCTGATCAATTACAGGTTATTTCTGATCAAATACAGGTTATTTCTGATCAATTACAGGTTATTTCTGATCAATTATATGTTAATCCTGATCAATTATAGGTTAATCCTGATCAATTATAGGTTAATCCTGATCAATTATAGGTTAATCCTGATCAATTATAGGTTATTCCAGATACATTACATGTTAATTGCTTTATACTTGTACTGTTAATATAATCATCAATTTGTAATTGTAAACTCGTTCTGTATACAGATACATGTATTTTAGCAATAAACTTTATCTTATCTTAATCCTGAACAATTATAGGTTAATCCTGATCAATAATAGGTTAATCATGATCAAGTATAGGTTATTCCTTATCAATTATAGATTAATCCAGGTCAATTATAGGTTATTATTGATCATTTATAGATTATTCCTGATCAAATGTAGATTAATCCTGTTCAAATACGGTTAATACTGATCAAATAAGGGTTAGAACTGATCAAAAGTAGGTTAAAACTGATCAACCGTAGATTACTCCAAATTAATTATAGGTTAATATCGATCAAATACTTAAATAACTTAAACATTAAAACATTATTGTTAAGATACAGGGTGTCCCACGAAACATGACAATAGTAAGACGACTTGAAAGTCGTCTTTGGTATTTGAATTTATTTGTGACATTTAGTCTTCTATCTACTTTAACATGTATGATTCTTGAAACAATTATCACATAATTCTCCTAGCCCTGGCTTTTCCAAAAAATGGTCTGCGTTTTTTGTGATTTCAATATTACCGGAGATATAAAGAGTTTGGTTCAGATTTCAATTTTGTTAAATAAATGCAAAATTGTCGAAATCTGAACGAAATTCTTCATATCTCGGGCAATATTGAAAGCACAAAAAAGGCAGACCACATTTTGGAAATGGCAGGACAAGGGAAATTTTGTGATTGTTATCTCTAGAAATTTACTTCTAAAATTAGGTTGACAAATAAACGCAGCAAATTATATCAAAAATCAAGACGACATTCAAGTCGTCCTGCATACTGTCATGTTTCGTGGGACACCCTGTAGTTTCAGTTTAATTCTGGTCAATTTTAGACCTGCAAACAAACGAATTTCTTACCCAATGTTAAATCTTATTATCGTTTAAGTGCTTTAAAAGATCAATCTAATTTGGTTTTCTGATTAGAATAACGTTCTTTTGTAGGATATAGATGACTTAGTAAAAGAACTGTTTTGAGTTCAAAGGAAACATGAATTTCAATAATATAATGATTAAATTCCATACAGTCGTCTCTTAAATATTTTTCTTCATGGGTAACAACTCTGTATATGAAACAAATATAAAACATAATCTTCTTTACCTTCTGTCATCTTCTGCTTTCTTTCATATTCTTCTTTCCTCATATCTGTCTCCATCTTCCATCTTAAATATACAGTTAATATCTCCTTCCATCTTCCATCTTAAATATACAGTTAATATTCTCCTACCCTCTTCCATCTTGAATATACAGTTAATATTCTCCTACTATCTTCCATCTTAAATATATAGTTAATATTCTCCTACCCTCTTCTATCTTAATTATACAGTTAATATTCTCCTATCATCTTCCATCTTAAATATACAGTTAATATTCTCCTACCATCTTCCATCTTAAATATACAGTTAATATTCTCCTACCATCTTCATCTTAAATATACAGTTAATATTCTCCTTCCATCTTCCATCTTAACTGTACAGTTAATATTCTCCTACCCTCTTCAGTCTTAAATATACAGTCAATATTCTCCTACCCTCTTCCATCTTAAATATACAGTCAAAATTCTCCTTCAATCTTCCATCTTAACTGTACAGTTAATATTCTCCTACTATCTTCCATCTTAAATATACAGTTAATATTCTCCTACCATCTTCCATCTTAAATATACAGTTAATATTCTCCTACCATCTTCCATCTTAAATATACAGTTAATATTCTCCTACCATCTTCTATCTTAAATATACAGTTAATATTCTCCTACCATCTTCCATCTTAAATATACAGTCAATATTCTCCTACCCTCTTCAGTCTTAAATATATATTTGATATTCTTCTAAAACACTAACAGAATTGTATTCGGAGTATACCTGAGTGTACTATATACTCAAGACAGTGTAAGAAGTACTACGCATTAGTAGTTTATAATCTACTTCTTTAAGTACCCTGCAGAGGTGTTCTTAAGCTGTGATAATGTGTACTATATACTCGGGACTAGTGTGTAGTGTGTACTATACTTTAGTAGTTTACAATCACTCCTTGAAAATACCTTTCAGATACGTACGCAGATATGTACTCTGAGTGTACTAGAGTGTACTATAGACTATTTACTTACAACTAGTGTACTTTGTACTGTACCTCAGTAACTTAACCGTCTCCTCCTGAATAGTACCCTGCAGAGAAGTACTGGGAATGTCCTCGGTACAATTTGGCAACATTTTAATTTTCTTCCTAGGAAAGGGGAAAAAAAGTCTAATACACAAAAAAACTTTTCACATCCTAGAGGTGAAAGCGTGCACAGTAAATAGTATATTTACAAAAAAATCACATTGATTAACATTCCAACTGGTAATGATAAAAAAAATATGAAAATATTATAATTACACATACATGGAACAATAACATACATATAATATTTTCCGGTTTCGAGCTCTAAATCAGAGCCCTTACATTATGGTTCAACTCTTTCAAAACTTCTCTTGTTTTATTCTCCTTTGAATTCGAGCTTCTATTTGAGAGCCTTGATGATGGATTCTCCCCAGACATTGTTTCCGAGAAGGGAGTAATAGGTCGAGGAAACAGCCTGCAGTTCTGCCTTAATCGGTCCTCTACACAACAAATATGGAACTTTTTAGTCTCTTTTAAAGGAGTCAACGAAAGGGGATATATTTCACTATATTCATAATTTGGAAATTTAAAATTGGACTTAAAACTTTTTTCTCCGTTTTATATACTTTTAAATGTTTTTATTTTTATTTTCAGCAGTAAAGCCCTATTTACAAAGTACCCTAGAAATGTTGTCTGATAATGACTGTTATTTAAGTGACTTAAAGGGACTGTAAAGGAAAAATGAAAGGAGGTATAGGCTCGAAAACTAATCACATTAGCTCTTGATCGCGACCCCTTAATCTAATATCTGATGTTCCTGTCTCGAGGAATTGATAAAAAACTGACTATACGAAAATTCATATATATCTACAATTTTGCAAAGAAATGGTAGGTTTAAACAGTTCATATTCTGCAAATATGCAACCAATCTGAAAACGAAGATATTACAGAGAAACCTAATTATAATTAAGGTATTTTTTTATAATATTGATTTTTATTTTTTAATATTACTTTTAAGTCGGTAAGACGTCTTCAGACCTCCCACCAATAGTAGTGCAGAGTAAATTGGTCATGTGACAAAGACAGAGACACGTGACCAGTATACTGCACTCTCATTGGTGGGAGTTATGCTGCATATATATTTGAATTTTCGTATAAATTAGATACAGTTTTAGATCAATTTCTCGAGACAGGAACATCAGATATAAAATTCATGGGTCGCGATCAAGAGCTAAAGTGATAAGCTTTCAACCTTTACCCCCTTTCATTTTTCCTTCACAGTCCCTTTAAAGTGGTGGATAAATTTTTTAGGATTTATTTGATTTATAAAACGTTTTAATATTGTATAATTACGTAGTTTGAGCCCAAAGTCGACTTTCAAACCCATCCATTCGGTTGGTTACAGCAAGACAAGGAGGAAACCCCCGGACGCCATGAGCCTCCGCTATGCAGACACGAGCCTACCAGAGTTGCTAGACAGACCGAGCCTCCGCTTTGCAGAAATGAGCATGCGCAACACATCAAAATGTGCCTGTGGAATACAGGAGGTTTTTTTAAACTCGTGTTTTAAGTTTCAATAAATTTTTTGAAAATTTTAGACAGTGGCATGAGAGGCTTCTCAAAGATGATAAGTATTTCTTAATTATCATAAATAGTGCCTAATTATGACAAATAAAGTGGTATCTAAAACTTTTTTTACACGAAAAAGAAAATATTTAGAAAAAAATTTGAATTGAATTTCATTTCATCTTTTATAATCTTTGATTTTAGCGATACCTTTTTTTAAAGTTCAAATTGAATCTAAAAAATTTGTATTTATTATTTATTTTTAAAAAATGTATTGTTTGAATCAAAAATTACAAAACAAACCAAGTTTACTCCAGAATATTTCTCCAAATATCTTCCTTTTTGCGTAAGAAATGTTTAAAGTTTTAATATAAATCACTTTATTAGTCCATATATGTTCCTAATCATGACAATCAATGAACAACCCTAATCTTCAGTAAAATTCTTATGCCACTACGTCAAAAAAATTGTTAAAAGTTTTCATCACTCATAAAAACCAAGATTTTAAAAAAGCTGTGCTGTATGGTGGAGGCTCGTTTACTGCATAACGGAGGCACGGTCTGCATAGCGTAGGCTTTGTCTGCATAGTGGAGGCTCGGTCTGCCTAGCGAATCTGAGAGGCTCGATGTCTGCATAGCAGAGGCTCATGGCGTCCGGGGGTTCCCTCCCTAGCAAGACGTATTCATATGTGACCAGGCCTACCTGATCTTCTTACAGATGAGAAGACATATCTTGCATCCGGCAGGATTCAGAGCTGCCTGGATAAACAGGGGCCTAGACAAGGACAATATTAACTTCTTCAAAGACGACATTAACAACAGTAAAAAAAATTGATGAACAAGTTTACAACAAATTTCACATTTAGAAGATACTAGCTTAGTTTGATTTGAAAAACAGCGATTAAACATTAAAAGTTACAAGCTTGAAAACCCCGGTATTTTTTGGACCAAGAACATTCCAGAATTCATACAGAGTTTCCCAATTAAAGTTTAAGGTATATTGGCCAAGGGGTTCTCGAGTTATGACATACAAACAGAAAAAAAACAGACAACAACAGATTTCGCAATGGAGTGCTAAAAATGGTGATTATGCAACCATTAACATTCATTTGAAGTTCACTGGGTAGTGCAAATCATTTGTTACTAAAAATGGGAGAAATCAAGTTTCCCAAGATGACCTCTTATGTTACAAGATATTGTTAGGCATTTGTTACCTCAAAATGGGAGAAATCAAGTTTCCCAAAATGACCCCTTATGTTACAAGATATTGTTAGAATTACGAGAAGATTTGAATCTTCAAGGTGTAGAAGAACAACTGAGAGAGACTGCATAGAATACAGTCATTTATCCAAGCTTGATTATTTAAATAAATTGAATGAGTTTAACACATTCTCTTCTACCAAACATATCTTTGAAATGGACCAATAAAGTTGAACTCCAGGAGAACTGAGATTAACTCATTCCGACCATCCAAGTTTCTAGCTCTGAATGAAAATATACCTAGAATCCCCGTCTCCAATGATGCCAACAGATGGTCCTTCTCCCGCAGATCCAAGTCTATAAATATCTATTATGTTGAGGAACGGAAAATCGAATTAAATAAATGTTTTCTATAATCTTCCTTAGCAAGTTAAAATAAGTAATTTTTAATTACCTATAATATGATCAAGTTATTTAGGACATTTTTAATGACCTATAATATGATCAAGTTATTTGGAACATTTTTAATGACCTATAATATGATCAAGTTATTGAAACATTTTTAATGACCTATAATATGATCAAGTTATTTGGAACATTTTTAATGACCTATAATATGATCAAGTTATTTGGAACATTTTTAATGACCTATAATATGATCAAGTTATTTGGAACATTTTTAATGACCTATAATATGATCAAGTTATTTGGAACATTTTTAATGACCTATAATATGATCAAGTTATTTGGAACATTTTTAATGACCTATAATATGATCAAGTTATTTGGAACATTTTTAATGACCTATAATATGATCAAGTTATTTGGAACATTTTTAATGACCTATAATATGATCAAGTTATTTGGAACATTTTTAATGACTTATAATATGATCAAGTTATTTGGAACATTTTTAATGACCTAAAATAAGATCAAGTTATTTGGAACATTTTTAATGACCTATAATATGATCAAGTTATTTGGAACATTTTTAATGACCTATAATGTTATCAAGTTATTTGGAACATTTTTAATCACCTATAATATGATCAAGTTATTTGGGACATTTTTAATCACCTATAATATGATCAAGTTATTTGGGACATTTTTAATCACCTATAATATGATCAAGTTATTTGGAACATTTTTGATCACCTATAATAAGATCATCAGAAAATGTTTTAAATATACCTAATGCAGCTGTCTGGGGATATAAAGCTACGGATGAAATTTATCAGAAGGCTTCCCATTATTCCTCTCTTCGCAGACGAATTCTCAACACTAAACATTATTATTATTAACAATCAGCACACAGGCAAAGTAAATGACTTAAGTGACTGAGTTAAAAAATATTTTTAAAATGGATCAACACACTTGAATGATATTGAGTGGTGTTCATTTTTATTTAATAATTCAAGTTGGAAAATGCATATAGCTGGTAAAGCCCAAAAAAATTAACTTGTTCAAAATAAGAAATTAGGAAAAACGTTATTTCTCTGGAAAAGTAAAATTTACTTACGCAAGGAATGCCTGTTCTAGAATAACTAAGCCAGTATAAACTGCTTCTGTTCTTGGGTAGATGGCACTGCATTCACCAAATATCAATCAATATTAATCTTTGTATTGCTATTATTCAATAATTACTAATGCTAAGATTGAAAGGAATCTGATTATGCTAGATTTCTTTTTATCAGGGGATTGTTCTTGAAGAAAAACAAATATTAAAAATTGGACACCAACAAGGAATTTACACATTCAAAGGGACTGTAAGTGTAATCTCAAGTGTGGAATGCCCGATTTTCAATGGTACCCTCATAAGTATGATTAAGTATGAATTAGAAAATAGACATGGATGTTTTTGTTTGTTAAAACTGTTAGATTTCATGTGTGGTTTCTCTGCAAAAGTCACTTGAGCATTTCTTGCTTATAAGTAACAATGGAGAATTCACAGAATTAACACTTTTTAAGTCAGAAAATCTATGTTATCTTCCACATTTATAATCAGATTAAGGTTATAATGATACCGTTGTAAATCGAGCATTGGTTATCTTTGCATCGAGGGTCAGTTAAAATTACGCTTCTGCATTCCCTTTAATTTTACTTTTATCCAAAATTTCAATCTTTTTCCCCAAAACTAATTTGTTTTCCACCATAAATATTTTGGATGATAAATATGGTTCCTAATATTGTCTGAGAACCAGGCAAATGCCTTCTCTAGTACAGTGTCTGGGTCCAGCTCAACTACCAACTAAACAGTAAAAAAATTAGATTTACAAATAATTTTGACATAATTATTTTAGTCGTTAAAATTTAGCTTTAAACCTACCAAATATTGAACTTATTTAAGTAATTGGTAACTGTACCTAACCCAAATCTTGTTTACTTGAAAAATCTTGCCTTCTTGATAAATCTTAATTTCTATTAATAACTTTATTTTTAAATCTTTATTTTTATTTTAAGGAACTTGATTTCTTGAAAAATATCAATTTACCTGAACCACTCTTGATCCGTTCTTGTTGAATCCGAGGAGAAAGATATTATTGATCACACATTTGATCAGAAGGTTAGCATCTTTGAACCCCTAAAGATAAAACCCTTAAAGGGACAGTAAAGGAAAAATGAAAGGGGGTATAGGCTGAAAGCTAATCACTTTAGCTCTTGATCACGACCCATGAAAGTTTTATCTGATGTTTCTGTCTCGAGAAACTGATATAAAACTGTGTTAAAATTATACGAAAATTCATATATGTAAAAGACTAAGAAATTTTGAGTTTGAAAAGTTCTTTTTCTAAAGCTTATGTCTGGATCTGTAATTTTCCCGGTTAAAAAAAACATTAAATTGATTACACGATCATTTTTGCGAGGAAGTACCGCCCCTATTTTCCTATTTAATCTGTATGTATTGTGTACTGTACAGCTTGCTCTAGGTGCTTTATAGTCAGCCCTGTACTTAAGATGAACAGTAGTTTACAGTTAACACCACATCCATTGCTCAATGTTAATTACCAAAGCTATACATTGAGGGAATTTACCTTTTTCATCATGAAGGGAATGAGCTGTTGCATGAAGAAGGTGCTGTTCTCCCCGTTCCCAAGCTCCACTAGGGAGGGGAGGATACTGGCCACCAGGTAGGATATTGTATTCTTCTCTATACACGTAGTGTTCAGACAGGCCTGCAGAATTAATATTAGTTTCAAGACTTAATAAAAATGGATTTTATAACAGGATGAAGAAAAATATCAATTTTCAAAATTACAGATAAAATTAGAGTGATCTCCATCACAAGGTTAAGAAAAACTGAGAAATAGCGTAAACGGAACTGAGCAGTCAATTGACATATGGCTGCTCCTAATCTTTCTAACAGCATAAAATAAGCTAAACAAAAGATTGAAAACTTCATCATTTCAACCTTTTATCAAGAGAAGTTTAGATACATGAAACAATGCGTTTTGTCAATGAATTTAAGATTTAAGTTACATTAGTTGTTGTGGGGAAGACCAATGAAAATTGAACATCAATAAAAAAGACAAGTTTTACATTCTTTTTAAATACTTTTTACCTAAATAATCCTTTATTTTCCCTAAAAATCATGAATTTCCCTAAAAATTGTCTATTATTTGTTTTTCCATCAAATCATTTATTTTCTTTAAGAATCATTTATTTTTTCCCAATTCAGCGAATAAAAACCATACTTAACTTCCGGGGAAAAAGATGGATTTTTAACAAAAAAATTTAAATCTAATATTTTCCTGAGCAACATGAGTGCTGTTACAGTCGGAGAGAAAACTTGGAATGTTCTTCACTGTCTCCAGTCCCTTAATTAACTCCTGAACAAACATAAATCCATTCCTGTACAAGCATAATTCCATTCCTAAACAAGCTTAATTCCCTTCCTGAACAAGCATAATTCCATTCCTTAAAAAGTATAATTCCATTCCTGTACAAGCATATCAAGTCCTGAACAAGCATAATTCCATTCCTGAACAAACATGAATCAACTCCTGAATGAAGCATAATTCCATTACTCAACAAGTCACTAAGAATTCCGTCTCCTGTCCATTTAACACAAAAGCACAATTCTTTATCCCAAATTGTACATTGTAAATTGAAATTTCTAATATCAATTAACTTATCCTACCTTAACAACATCCTGATGGGGAAGAGAGAGAAGAACTTGTAGAACTCTAGTCCCGCACTTGTTCTTGGCTATCACCGTGAAGTTGGGGACCAAAATACGAACCAGTTTGAACAAGTCCTGGACGGATAGGTATTTGACCAGGGTCTGAACCAGGTAGGTGGACCGAGGATGGTTAATATAGAATATCGCACTGGAGAGAACAAGATCAAATATTTCCTTGATCTTCGGTGAATTCGGGTTCTCCTTGATGTGAACCTGGAGCATGGTAGAACCTGATAGAGTTTTCATCGCAGAGCTCAGATCACTGCTAATCAGATTTTCATGCATAACCTAGGGTTATGATGAAATTAAACTTTAAATCAATTAATTCCTGAAAATGCTAAGATATGATCCCTAAAAAAAGAGGAGATACTTGGTAACCAGAAGGTCAACTTTCAATTTTTCTAGAAGTTTTCATTATTCATTAAAAAGGAATTATTGCTTACAATTGTCTTGACATCTCAATAAATCTCAATATTGAAACTAGTGATGATACAAAGCTTAGTTTGTTTTTAAAAACTATTCAAGAGTTTCCACACAAAAAAACTCAAGTTTAATACGGCTAACTTATAAAAAATACAATAATGAAATACCGGAAGGTAAAGGATTTGTGTGGTGCCTTTAAATATTCCGAAAATGAACAAATACTTAAACTAGCGCACATATTTAAACCTCCCCCCCAGCCCCCTTCCTAATGATAATGACCTGAGATGTTGGGCTGATATAGAAGTTATCCTGGTTAAATGACGGGGTCGAGGGCTCCTCAGGGGCGAGAGGATGAGTAAACGGGCTGGGATGAGCTCCAGGTTCTCCAGGTACTCCCCAAAATACAGGATTTCCACTCTGCCTACCCTCCAGCTGTACAGGTACTCCGGATACTGCTGGAGATACTGAGGGTAGTGCCCTAGGTACAAACTCGGGAACATCAGTGCTCAGAACTCTCTTTCTCGGCAGAGGAGTTAGATCAATACTCTTTTCTGAACCACTTTTACGGAGCTCTTTTATCTAAATAAAAGAAATCTTAGGAATTAGATCAATTCTCTTGTCTTAACAACTTGTCCGTCGCTTTTTTACATAGATACAAGTAATCTGAGGAGTTAGATCAATGCTCTTGTCTAAACCCCGCTCTTTTATCTAAATATAAATACAAGTAATCTGATGGATTAGATCAATGCTGTTGTCTAAACCACTTCTCCCACGCTCTTTTATCTAAATACAAGAAATCTGAGGGATTAGATCAATGCTGTTGTATAAACCACTTCTCCCACGCTCTTTTATATAAATACAAGAAATCTGAGGGGTTAGATCAATGCTCTTGTCTAAACCACTTGTCCCACGCTCTTCCATCTTAATACAAGAAATCTGAGGAGTTAGGTCAATGCTGTTGTCTAAACCACTTGTCCCACGCTCTTTTATCTAAATACAAGAAATCTGAGGGGTTAGATCAATGCTGTTGTCTAAACCACTTCTCCCACGCTCTTTTATATAAATACAAGAAATCTGAGGGATTAGATCAATGGTGTTGTCTAAACCACTTGTCCCACGCTCTTTTATCTATACAAGAAATATGAACTAGCTATAACTTTAAAAGATAAAATCATGCTTTGAAACAAATGAATTAAAGATATAAAAGATGTAGATAAAAACAAATTTTATGATCTAATATCATAATGATTCTACCGACCTGATCCTCTAGCAAGTTTAACGCTTGGACCGACATCTCGGGACTCTTCAGCAGTTTAAATGGAACTTTGATGTTCTCTACACTTGGATCCGTGTTCGCAATCAGGGCTGAGTCCTATCAAGAATTCACAATAACATTTTAGGTTCATGGATCAGGGCCCGCGATTTAAAAAACTCGGGGAAATACGGCTCGGGTCTTCGCTGTCGTTGGACCTTATTTACGACTTGAGCCTTCAGATTCAAGCTGCATCTTATTTTCCACCGTGATGAATTCAAAAAACCGGTTTAATATTCTATTTTGCGGATTTTCATGGTAGGAATTGGCTCATTCCTAGTTTTTATGAGAACAAGACTCAACATTTAGCCTTATTCTCCAGTAAAACCAACCAAGGTCGGTTTTATTTTCATTGGGCCTAACTACTTAAGTCGAGCAGCTGTCCATCATGTAACCCAAGCTGTCGCCAGAGTTGGGTCAAAGATGGGGTCTTAAAGTCGCGCTTTAGGAATTACGGCTCGAGCCAAAGGCTCGAGCGGGCTCAGGATTCACAAATATATGTGGATCCATGTGACCAAAAACATCATTAAGCCTTCATGAATGTTTTGAATAAGAAATAGCAAAAAAGGAAGAAATGGCAGTGTTAAGACAAATAAATTGGCAAAACTTGAAAGAAATATTCATTAACTGGATCTGGACACGACGGATCCAGTATTTTGATCCTGAATCCGTATCCAATTTTGATGAATAAGGTTACCTGGAAAACTTGAATAACTACAGCTTCTCTCCACAAACATTCTGAGCTCCAGAATCCAACAGCTCTATCCCCGCACTTCCAGTTCACATTCTTCTCATTCATTGGAGTAGCCATTGGAGTAGCTATTGGAGTACATAAAGGAGTAACTTTAGGAGTAGCTTCAGGAGTAAACATACATGTAGCTATTGGAGTAGCTATAGGAGTAGCTATATTGGTAGCTATAGGAGAAGCTATATTGGTAGCTATTGGAGTAGCTGTTAGAGTAGCTTCTAGAGGTTCCGGAAAAACTTCGGATGATACCATAGCTTTCGGAACCGGCTCAGTTTTGTTTTTCGACTGAGGGTTTTCCGGAGATAAAACCTTTCCAATTCCCGAGTTGTTCATGTTTATAGCAACTTGACCTTTCTGGCTGATATCCAGAAACACCCTCTCCGGTTCTGAATCTGTTGAAAGAATTCTTGAATTGCACAGAATAGTTTCATCTCTAATCTGCTCAAATCCACGCTCAGACTCTGTAAGACTAGTTATCAAACTAGGTTTCTCCTTCTCAGGGGTAGTCAGGTTTAAGTCTACAGGTGGTTGAGAGACCAGGCGCTGGGTCAACTCAGGTTTGAGCTTAGCCTGGATAACTCCATCGACAACCCTGTACTTGATGTTGATCACATCCTGCTTCTCTAATACAGCACTGAGCAGAAGAATATTGTTCTCTGTATTCTCCAACCCAAGTTCTACAATGAAAACATGCCTCATTGTGAACTGAATTTATTACTAAAATCAGGGAGTAGGAATAAAGGGAAAGGAAATGGCGCTGGTCTGGCATGTGAAATCCAGTCGCACTGCTTTGCAAACAAGTTCGATAAACCTTGCACACACTCTTTTGGTGCAGACATACAACATAACTACAGTCAAGGACATTGCAGAACAATGTCGTCAATAATGAATTGTATTTAAGCTTGAATAACGACTAGTTTATTGTAAACTTTAATCAAATTATATTCTTTGCATGAATATTTGGCTTTTAGTGATGACTTAAATACAGGGTGGCCAAAACTTTTTTGAACAAATCCGTACATCAGAGAACCAGAGAACCAGAGAACTAAAGAGCGTTGATTTTAATTTCTAAAACTGTTTAGATCAGTGTGTAGGCCATTTAACAAACAAACAATTAAGTTATAATTAGAAAGAGTGGAGTGTAGCTTTAGGATCTAATATAATTAAAAATAGCGTGGTACAGGGGTTGCACACTCAATTAAAAGAAAGTTAATATTAAACTAAGAATGAAAATATTTACAGATTAACGGAAGAAACCTGAGAGGATGTTCTCAGATCTGATAAAGAGACAGATAGATAGATAAACAGACAGACAGATAGATAGACAGAGAAACAGATAGACACATACGCATATAGATAAACAGAGACAGATAGGATATATAAACAGATAAATAAAAAGATAGATAAACTGACATGCAGATAGATATACAGATGGATAGACAGATAGCTAGATAGATAGCTAGACATATAGCTAGACATATAGCTAGGCAGAGAGCTAGACAGATAGCTAGACTGATAGCTAGACAGAAAGACAGATAGATAAACACATTCTCAAATGAACACTTCTGGAACATATTCTCAAATGAACACTACTGGGATCTCGAAAATTATGATTTAATTTTGATTGTCAATTGAAACGTTAATCAATCTAATATTATTTAGAATGCAGAAAATAAGTTTATCTAACTTCATTTTGACGAGATTTTTTTTTTAAATTTTCATGAAAAACTTGCTGAAATGAGTGAAAATAAAAAAAACCGGTGTATTTCCAGGATAAAAATCCGTAGAATCCGTACAATTTGAAAAAAAATCCATAGAATCCGTACAATTTTAGGGTTACAAAATAAAAAATCTGTACAATCCGTACATTTTGGCCACCCTGTAAATATATAAATAATATACTACATGTATATTAAACTTATTTTTAAGTAAACAATTAACAATAAACAAATGTACTCTCCTAGACTGTACAAATACCGAGATTCGTATGTACTGTATATACCTACAGTACACACCTTCTGTTCAGTAAACTTTACACACACTCTTTTGGTACAGACACACACACATGACGTTTCCTCCCCCTGACTAAAATCGACTTGAAGAGAACTAGAAGGAACTCCAGACGTAAGTTTTTAGTGACCCTTCGCGTAGCAGTTCCGATTAACAATGCATGGAACCACTAAAAGCTTCGTCTTATCAGGAAGGAATAATGTATCCATGCTTTTTTCTTTGAAAATTCATAATTTCAATATTGGTTTCTCTATGAAGCGTCTACTGATTTCTGATGCAACAATAGAGGAAATTGTGAGAATTTAACACTGAAAGCTGGAAAGACAACGATAATTCTACAATTTAGATCAGATTAATGTATAAAAGGTAACTTTGTAAATTGGACATGTTCCTATAAAAACGGAGGATCTTATTAAATTACATCTCCTGTCCTTTTATAACTCTTATTTGAATGAGAATCTCATGGGAGACTTTCAAGAAATAAAATATTTGAACTTACTTTTGATGTTTAGATTTAAAGATGCTGCAGGGAGCTTGCAAAATTCTTCGGGGATATCCATTAAATCCTTCTTATCCTTCCACTCTGTATTCCCGTAATCAACATAGAGGATGTTTATCCTCCCATCCTTCTCCTCAGTCACCCTGCATCGGTACAATCCTCCATCTGTGTACCTGGAACAATATTCATGCAGAATATGTAAACAGAGCTGTGGATATCAAGATTGATGCCTAATTTCCTCTTTTTGTTAATCTACAGATTAATTTTATCTTTTTCCAGGTAAGTGTTTAAAATTCAACCCATCAGTGTGTAGTTTGCATGAACCGAACAGCCAATCAGAAGCCGGAATTTGAACTCTCAAGGGTCGGAACCCAGTAGGGATATCCAAAAAAAGCAGATAATCAGAAGTGTCCACAATGGATATTGAGATTTAGCAATCGGGATTAAGGGTATCGTTTTCAGCTCAGAATTTCGCATTTTTTAAAGGGGGGAGGGGGTTTAAATAAAAATGGGACTTAAAACTCTTAATCAAAAAATTCTTTGGATCAGAAAACAATATGGAGACTTTAAATAGAGAATCCCATCTTCCTGGACAAGTAGCACATATCATACTTAGATTACCTCACATAAATAAAAAATTGTTACAAGTAATGTTTTTTTGATTTTTCAGATCAAAAGTTTCAAAAAATTAGATTTTGGTTCCATTTTTTTCTTCCGACAAGTTAATTTTTATATTTTTTTTTCTAAATTTTAAATATTTAAAAAAAAATTTATTTTGTCCGTTTCCAATAAAAATAATGCCGCATGTTTTGTTTGTTTCAATAGTGGGAGGAAAAAAATTTGAGCCTGGAGAGCATTCATCAAAATAATATCAGCTTCATATTTATATTCATTAACGAATATGAAGAAATCTTCCTAACACCCCTAAAAGGTCAAGTTAAAAAAGCCTGTCCCACAGGGACATAATAGCTCTCAAATTTGTAGCTTTCCTTAGTTCTTAAATCCTACTTAATCCGTTCTTACAGGTTTCAAACTTGGTTGAAAGATATTAAACATCAACTTTAACGTTTTGCTTCATCTTATGGTTAAGGTGGATTGGTTGGCATCGCTTTCTTTCTCATAAGTTATGCCATTCTAGACGTGCTCTTTAGTGTACTCCGTCAAAAGTGTTTTGGGCAGTAGACCTTGTTTTATTAGTTTTTTTATACATCTAATAAAAACCATAAGTTTGAGCACATTTTTTTTACTTCTTATTGCTTGTTTTAGTGTTTTTGTGGTAAAATAATTAGGGACAGTCATGTCAGATATTAAGGACAAAAACAACAATACAAAGTAATTGATTCTTTGCTACAAACTCTAATCTCTAAATCTTTGCAACCCAATTTCGAGGACTTCAGAAATTTTCAAAATTCTGTCAGATCAAATAATCTAAGTTTGAAATATCAAAGGTTTACACAATCAGATTGCAAAGATATAGGGAGTAGACAATTGAGGAATGTTGCAAAGAATCAATTCTTTTCTAGCGCCATTTAAGAGATAATAGTCTCCGAAAATTGAAATGACCTTTTTATAAAATTTTAGTCTCATGAACTGAAGAAAGAAAAAGAGGGAAGGAAAACGGAGGGAACAGGGAAGAAGGGGAAAGGTAGGGAAGGGGAAAGGTAGAGAAGGGGAAGGACAAAGGTAGGGAAGGGAAAGTTGGGGAAGGGGAAGGATAAGTGGAAGGTTTGAGTTTACCCAATATTTATTATGCTGTGTAAAAAACGTCTTGCAAATTTTTCGCGCTCTGCGCACAACTTCATAAAATATAGTAAAAGAATAGTCACTAGTCAGCCCATTTCAACGATAACTATAATTATAATGCACCGAAAAACCCAACTAAAAGTTTTTTGCGCACAATTCTAAATAATATAGTCTAAGATATTAGATATTTTTGAGAACTTGAGAAGAAAAAGTGTATACAAAACCCAAGTTAAATACAATGGAAAGGATAATCAAGAAACTTTATATCCCTGGACTGAAGTTAAATACTATGGAAAGGATTATCAAGAAACTTTATATCCCTAGACTAAAGTTAAATACTATGGAAAGGATTATCAAGAAACCTTATATCCCTGGACTGACGATCAAGTCCAACAATTATTTGCCGGTGCCATCATAATAAAAATTATGTATTCTTTGTTGTCAAATTTGAGGAAGAAAATCAAAAAAAAATTGAGGAGGGTGGAGGAAGAATCAAAATTATATTCACCTCTGATGTAAATTGAAGAATAAAACATTGTGTTTATGAATAATATAATAAAATGTTACGATATATGTTGAAGTTAAGTATTTATCAGGGGGCTATACCAACTCTCTTAGTGTATTTTTAAAAGTTCTAAGTAAACAATATTTACCTTGAGATAGCAACTGATCCAACTGTACAGTTCTCCAGAGGTTTTAATGTTCCATCCACAGCTGCAATGTTATCCATTAGTTGGTTGAGGTGACCCTGAATATCTACAGGTACTACCCAGATACTTTTTACAGTCTCTACAAAGGGCATTAGAACATCAAGTTCCCCGGAACTCTGCTCCATTACTTGCTCAGGGATATTCTAAAAATAAAAGCATTTAAACGTTGTCGATAATTTGTTCCTGCTCAAAAAACGTTTCAGTTCAAAGTCGTCGATTATTTGTGCAGTCTTTAAAAATGTTTAGCTCAAATTCGTCGATAATTTGTTCTTTCTTCAAAAACCACATTTGTATTTTTTTTCTATTAAAAAATTGGTAAACAAAAGTGATACAACGCAGTTCTTTATAAATTTAGACTTAAAAGCATCTTCGGGAACTTAAACTTTCAGATGAGAGGACAACAAACAAAATTCATTAGACAATGTAAACAATTAGTACCTTCTTGCTGGAAGGAAACAGAGCGGGATCAATCTGGTTTCCGAAAATTGTTATCTCTCCAGACTCCTCCGAGATCATCTTGAGCTTGATCCCCTCACTCGTCAGCAATTCATCCAACCTGACCTGGTTATCCTTGCTGTTCTCGACCCCGGCCATGATGGGTAGGTTGACCTGCCAGGAGAAGGCAGGTGCGCTAGATAAGCTGACCGGTAGCTCGAGCAATTCTTCTTTCAGTTTCGTCTCACAGTTTCCGTAATCAATGTATCGGATTTCAAACTTGGAATCTTCTACACTCAGAATTTTAGCCCGGTACAAACTGTTATCTTCGCTAAAACTAAACATAGATAAACTGACAAGAATTCTCAATTGCATGCATTGAGTTTTACATGTTGATAATAAAAAAAATCTAATATTTTTGTTACGGTTTCATTGTAGACATGCATGTCGTGCTAGCTCTAGTTCCCTGATGTGATATCTGGCTTTCAAGAAATTGCCCCGGAGTGTCAGAAAAGATTTTATTTTAATAATCATAAGAAGGAAAGGGGGAAAGGGTTAAGGTACGATTTTTGCTAAGACATAATAGGACAGCTCAGGTTCTCCACCAGTCACACTCGTGAGACGTTTCTGGGTATGGCAGGAGGGCCGTTTCTGGGCTATTGGAATGTCAGATTCAGAACATTACATTTAACCCTCTGTCTGATTAACAATGAAGAACATAAAATTGTTTATCTATCTTGAAGTGTTAAATTCTTAAAATTTCATTAATTGTTCATCAGAAATCTGAAGACACTTAATAGAGAAACCAATTTTAAAGATAATAAATAATATACCTCATTCAATCTTGAACAGATAAAGTGCTAAAGGGTGCTGTTGCGAATCAGACATGCCAATCTATAAATACTGGGTAACTTGAAACAAGGTTCCTTCAATTCCGGAAAAACTTACCTTGCAACACACAGAGCTTCAACCATAGGGTTTTCAAGAGAACCCAATTCTCCTTTTTCAAACTTCTGATCTAGGTCCGCCATCAGGATGACGAGCTCAGCCTGACTTTCCACACTAGACACCCAGACCCTCTCCACAGAGTCCACCAGGTTCACAATGACGGGGATCTCTACACCTAGGACAAACCTACTCTCTCTACAGGAGATATTAGAGATATTGATGGTTGCTGTATCTGCAGTGGAATCAGTGCTGATCAAATCCTGGTTCAGGAATCCAAGATCAGCTTCATTACCGTTCACAAACAGCCTGGCGAGATAGTCAGGTCCTTCCCTCGCAAGAATCACCTGGAAACAATAAAGTAATTTAAACAGGTGATTAGAATGCCAAACACTGTATTCGTTGCTGCTACTGTATTTACTTTGTTCCTAGCTTTTGTTTGATATGCAAAATACCATAGTTAAACATTTTCTATTTGCTGAGGTCATTAAGGAATCATAAGGAATTGAAATCTGCAAGAGACCCCATTGTGGGCCCCCCAGACCGCCCAGGCAGCAGGGTGCACTGCCCCGCCCGTTATAAGAGGTCATTAGTGTCCAATTTTATTTTATTTTTGGAAAATTAAAGGTTCATCGAGGCGACTAGACTTGGTCAAACACAGGATTCTTTGCTGCTACTGAATTGCCAGGGTTCCTAGCTTTTATTTGATAAGCATAAAACCATAGTTGAAACATTTTCTATTTGTTGAGGTCATTAAAGGTTATAAGAGGTCATAAGTATCCAATTTTATTTTATTTTTGGAAAATTGAACACAAGTTGGGCCTGCACTGCAGCCAAAAATTGGAAGATTTGAACCAAAGTCAGGGACACCCATGGTTCTTAATAAAGAACTAAAAGAATCCTTATAGAAAAGAGGCCATGATGGGTGGGACAAAGTAAATTTATCCAAGTTTACCTCAATATCCGACTCAATAAGTTTCTCCTCCAACTTTACCAAGTTCTCCTTTGTTTCCTCTACCCCTGAGTTAACAAGAAGCTTGACGGGACGAGCTCCAGCAGGTAGAGAGAGCAGGTCTCCATCTATCTTGTAGAACTCGGAGCATGTATCTCGGTTTCCAAAGTCGATGAAGATCACATCAGCAGTAGCTCCGTCCTTATGTAGTGATACTATCTGAGCGCGGTACATCTCTCCATCCCTGCTGAACCTAAATTTTTGAGAAAATGTAAACATAAACGTTTTTTAGTTATTAAAATTATCAAAAGATAAATTGTATTTAGACTGGAGTGGGGTGGGTTGTTTTTGCAGTATTTTATTTGACAATTAATTAATTAAAACGGGTTTAAAATGACAATGCTGCTGTTGTTGAATTCAAATTTTTATTTTTTAAATCTAAATGAATTAGACTTTCATTGAGTGAGAAAATGATCTTTATGAGACACCATTTAGTAACAATATCACTGGTTCAATGACCAAAATCTGTTCAATCTAGAATATAGTTGAGAATTTTAGTGATAGTGAGGGGGCGGGGGGGAGGGATGTTCTTTGTTTGTGCGGTATTTTATTTAACAGTTAATTTCTATGTAACAGGTTCAAAATGGCAATACTACAATTGTTTAATTCTAATTTTGATCATCAAAATCAAAATTAAGTTGAAAATGATGAGCTTTAAGAGACACTGTTAAGTAAAAATATCAATATTTTCAATGACCAAAATCTGTTCCAACTAAAGAAAATAAATGAGGATTAATGTGATTACCTAGCTTTGCAGACCATGTGCAGAACCGGCTTAATCCGAACCATATTCCCATTATCCTGATCTAATAGATCCCCAACCACCAGGACCAGATTCTCTTCGTTCTGTAGTCCAGGGAAGTCCTTGACTGATACCCAGATCCTGGACAAACTCTCCAGGTGCCCAACACACACAGGGATACGAACCCCCAGGGGGAGCAACACCTCAGGGTTATCATTATCTACCATTTTTGCTTCCTAAATTATGGAAATAAGATGGACCAAGTATTTAAGTAGAAAGTAATTTAAGGACTAACTCATAAATCTTATGGAAATAAAGGTTAAAACTCAAGAGCTTCTTTATCTACTACTGTGAACATAAGGATGAGAAAAATTCCAAAAATAAATTTAAAAATTTCAATTTTTTGTGTCGTCAATGTTAGGATCTTGCATTGATCTCCATGCAGAACAATAGAATAATTTAATTCCTCTTTGAGTCATACCCTGCATGGATAACTTTCATTGTAGGATAAATTATTCTCAAGTTTAAAAGATTTTAAAGTGCCAACATTAGATAAATCAAACATTCAAGATTAAGAGTATTTCTTAGGACGCTTGAACTTTAGAGCTTTTGATAAAGTTAAAAAAATTTCACTTTGATTTAAGCACTTTCTCAAAGTTAAAATACAATTTAAAAGATCAAAATCTAAATAATACTTTCAAGAGGAATAGAAGAAAAAATTTAGAACCCTTTAATCAACACTGGGATGAACAGGAAAATGGCAACAACAACCATCCACCAGGGAAAATATACTAGCATGAACATAATATAAAGATATCACATCATCCTTTAAATTTCGACAAATATATCATTCTTATTTGTAATTTGTACGTGTACGAGATTATACGAGATGAGATCTGCATGAAGCACCATCTTGGGCAACCCAGACCATGCAGAAAAGGAAAAAAGTGAGAAAAAAAATATTTTAAAGAAGCGATTTAACAGGTTAAAGATAACTATAGCCATCACCAAACAAGAGCAAACCTTGGCCGCACTCTCACTCTTGAACAACTCTACCCCGTCTTTGTAGAAGGTTCCAACTCCTTCACTGTCAATCATTAAGTCAACCTTCACGTAAAACAAAGCGTTTTCCAGATCTTTAACCGTTCTATCTGTATTCTTGAGCTTGATTTTCAGCGCAGCTGGAGGAGAATTTCTCAGATCTGCCGGTAGGTCATAGAATTCGTATTTCTTCTTCTTCTCTGTATTTCCATAGTCGATAAAACGAGCCAAGTATCCAGGCTCTAACTGGCACCTAGACCAATTTTAATTTATTTTACTTCATTTTACTCTTGAATGGTTTTCCAAAGCGAAACTTTTGTATTTAGATGGCAATGACCGATTTACCACGGTACCCTTAAACCCTTTATTTGATCAAGTATAAATAATATCGTCAGAAAAAAAACCTATTATTCTCAATTGTGGTCTCTTCTAACTTACGCATTTCTACCGTAGGAAAAAAATATAGTAACCATCAGAATTAATCACTTCTAAACCTATAGTAACAGTATTTTCCACTAAATAGATCAAATGAATGTTTCACCTTTATGAATCGGGCATTGCCATCTTTGAATGGAGAGTTACTTTAAATCAAGCTTACAGTCCCTTTAAACGCTCAGACGGTTAATTCCCCCACTAAGCGGTTCAAACTTAAACGAGACACATCTTAGTGGTACACTACCAACGGGAATGGACAATTTTTCCCCAACTTGACAAGTTTAATCCCAAAATATTTAAATTTGTCCTGGGACTTTTCAAATAAGGAACAAAATAAACTTTATCAAATATATACGAGATTTTACCTCACAAGTAATGATGACATACAAACAATATAAAAACATTACAATATATTTGTCCGTATTTTTCAATTTTAGTTTTTAGGTTTAGAACAATTATTAATTAATTAAAAAGTCCCATATAATTGGAAAAGGACTAGCATGAAAGAAAGAATGGTCAGGAAATCTAAATTATTGATACAAAAAGTTTGATATTTTGATTGTATGAAAAAAAAGATGATATCACCTGTAAAACATGTTGTCTTGAGAATATAAAGTTCCATAAATCTCTCCAACACAAGGATTCTCAAACATTGGATACTGAGAGTATTCCTTCTCCATCCTGTCCATCATATCTTCCAGTCTGATCATCTCAGATGTTGGTGTGAACCAAACCTCATTCTTGTTTTCAATCCATACAACAAGACCAGGTATTTTCTCTCCTGGGTTGCATGCAACTACTCCAGGTCCTAGATTTAGGTCTTTAATCTTCTCCTGGTTATTGTTAGTCTTGACAACTCTGGACTCTGAAGTAGGACTAGGAGTTACCGAATCATATAAAGCCTGGGGCCTGTCTGTGCTAATTTTACTCAGTAGCTTTAAATCTAGCTTTTTATTGTCGACGTATATTTTTCCAACCATCTTGGAGTTTACGACTTCCACTGAAACCTGAACAGGTTTGTCCAGCAACATGGCTTCCAGCAAACTAATGTTTTCTTCAGTTTTCTCAAAATTTTCCGTTTCGTGGATTTTAATACAATACGCACAAGGCGGCAGGTTCTTCAGTTCCACTGGGAGTTCAAACAGGTCATCCTTACTCTTCTCCTCCTGGTTTCCATAGTCTACAAAAAGAACTTGAACCTTTTCCTGGTTCTCCTGGAGTATCTTACATCTGTAATATTCTCCGTCCGGGCTGTAAACTGCAGCAAACAAGTTCTCCATGTTAAGCTCCCTAGCAGGTTTGAGATGAGGACCCAGTGCTGACAGTTCGTTCATAATTATGTCTAAACTAGCTTGGACAGTAACTGGAGTAAAATATATAGTCTCCACATCTTTAACAAATGGAATAAATCCATCAACCTTGACAAAGAGTGAAAGTACATTCTCAGTAGGACTGTTTAGAGAAGGGTCTTGTTGAACTTGAGTACAACTTTCAGGGGCATCAGATCTTAAGAAAAGAAAAAAAAGTTAAAAATAATTTCCAATGCTTAAGATGGACAGATCTACTGAGGTCAAATCTAAAGAAATTGAACCACGTCGATGAACCGCCAAAAGGCAAAAAACATGTTCCAATTGAGTGCCAGCTCAAATCTCCACTGATTGAAAATTTCAGAGGAACCAACCATGTTTGAACTATGTCTCATATTTGAATCACGTCTATACGCGGTCAAATTCTTTAAAATCGGCAAAAATTGTCCGCGAAAATATACAGATTCAGTCCGGATATAATTGGCAAAATATCAACTAAAACATCGGATGGATAACTATTTACTTGAAAATAAATATTTCAATGTATCAAACTTTTAAACTGTAAAAAAAAACTTATAAAACGTAAAATAAAACCCAAAAAACTTGGAAATATTACTTAAATTAAAATTCATGAAAATATACGCATTTTTAGTTTTGCATCAAATTTTTTAATTAAAGAAAAAAGAAAAAAACGTAAAAATACGTAAATATACGCTAGTTCTTTACCAAAAGATAAGCCAGGGTTCCTCCCAGAGCAAATTTTGGCCAGTTTCCCTGACCCAACTGACCTGCCACTTTCAGATTTGAAATTTTTGGGCAAAAATCTGCCAATTTAGGAAAAAAAATTGCGAATTTAGAGAAATAAATCTGCCAATTTTGGGGAAAAGCTACCAATTAACGCATAAAATATGCCACAAACATAAATTTAATGCAAAAAATCTGCCACAAAAATTATGTATGAGCTTTATATCTGCCACAAACATAAACTAAAAGCATGAAATCTGCCACAAAAATTATGAATAAGCTTTAAATCTGCCACAAACAAACGTAATGCAAAAAATATGCCACAAAAATTATAAATGAGCTTTAAATCTGCCACAAACATAATCTTAATGCATGAAATCTGCCACAAAAATTATGAATGAGCTTTAAATCTGCCACAAACATAACCTTAATGCAAAAAATCTGCCACAAAAATTATAAATGAGCTTTAAATCTGCCACAAACATAATCTTAATGCATGAAATCTGCCACACAAATTATGAATGAGCTTTAAATCTGCCACAAACATAGTCTTTATGCATGAAATCTGCCACAAAAATTATGAATGAGCTTTAAATCTGCCACAAACATAAACTTAAAGCATGAAATCTGCCACAAAAATTATGAATGAGCTTTAAAACTGCCAGAAACATAATTTCTTAATGCATAAAATCTGCCACAAACATAACCTTAATGCATGAAATCTGCAATAAAATTTATGAATGAGCTTTAAATCTGCCACAAACATAATCGTAATGCATGAAATCTGCCACAAAAATTATGAATTAGCTTTATATCTGCCACAAACATAATCTTGATGCATGAAATCTGCCGCAAAAATTATGAATGAGCTTTAAATCTGCCACAAACATAACCTTAATGCATGAAATCTGCAACAAAATTTATGAATGAGCTTTAAATCTGCCACAAACAAAATCGTAATGCATGAAATCTGCCACAAAAATTATGAATTAGCTTTATATCTGCCACAAACATAATCTTGATGCATGAAATCTGCCACAAAAATTATGAATGAGCTTTAAATCTGCCATAAACATAATCCTTATGCATGACATCTGCCACAAAAAGTGTAAATCTGATGCCTTTTCTGTTATTGGTTAAAATTATCGGTCTGTAATTGGTTAACTTAAGCGTCACACATGAATTCCCCCTTTTCAAAAGCTAATCTGTGCACATACTTGACTTCAAAAAGAAATCTTAAACAATAAAAATATTTTTTTAAACCCAAAGTTTCAAGAAAATAGTAATGAAAATCTTATAGGAGGGACCTGGTTATTGACCTTTTTACAGCACCAAAACGCTCTATTCTACTACCAAAATCCCAAAATTTTCTTCAAAGTTTTCGCGGGCTGTGTGTAAATTTTGCCACTTTTTGAAAATGTGCCACTTAGCTTTTATCCTGAACTGCTACAAAAATCCCTGGAAGGAACCCTGAGTTGAGCATACGAAGTTTTACGTAAATATACCTAAAACTAAGTATTCCTATAGAGGCGCTAGTATTTTTAGGTTTTCGGGAATGGTGGATACTAATCCAGATCCGTTTTATATGAAATAATCGGATTTGCGTCAAAATTAAATAAATCATTAACACTTTTAGCAGGAAAAGTTCCCATGAGCGTAATATTTTATGAATATTTAACTGGATATGAATGTAGGGGTTTGATAACCCATTTTTAAGTTCACACCAGGCTGCAAAAAATTGAATAAAGTGAATTTTTAACAGGTCCTGACAATGGGGGTTGCTTCAACCAGTAATTCTGGAGAATGGTTTGGGGATTAGTCTTAGAGTACGCTTTTTGNCCCCCCCAACCAATTAATTTTGTACATAACCAATATTTCAACAAAATTTACAACATTTATATCTTTGAGGATTAGATTAGGTTAAGACGATTTCTAGGCAGAGCGCTGCGGCAAAGACATGCTAGGGGGTCGGGGCGCTGCTGCCACATGTCCAACTATGAACATGCGTAATGCGTGGCATCAAAGCTTCATGTACAAAAATGATTATAAAACCTCACCTGTGGTTATCGTTCATCTTCCCTGGGTTTTGATTTTCCTGGGAACGATCCATATCATTCAGCTCAAAGCCCCTTAACTGGCACAAATTGAGTTTAAACTTTTAACGCAATAATCTGGTGAGAAAGATCTGAAAAAAGGTAATATCATCATGAGGTGAAGAAGAACGGTAATTTCCTAGAGAACGAATTTGGACCAACCCCTATCCCATCACTTTTGTACTTGGTTGTCATTGGTCATGTGGCAACAGAGCCCGGCCCCCTAGCCTGTCCTAGCTTCAGGGCTCGGCCACCCAGCCTGCCCTAGCCGCATCCCTCGGCCCGGAAATTGTCTTAACCTAACCTAACGTTAAAATAATAAAAAATAAATTGTAACAATTTTGCTGAAATCATGTACAAAATTGATGGGAGGGGGAGGGGGCCCCGGGAGGGGGGGAGTAAAAAAATCGTTCACTTGGACTGTCCCAAAAGAACTAAATACGATCGATTACAAACTATTACGAGTAAATATCGGGTACGTCCTGTATACAATTTTTGGACCCCCGCCCCCCTCCTTTCAATTTTGTACACGAATAATTTTGAGCAAAATTATTATTTTTTATATCTTTAATTCATTATTATTTAAAGGTTAGATTAGGTTTAGGCAATTTCTGTGCCGAGCTTAGCGGCTAGGGGGGGCCGAGCGCTGCGGCTAGGACAGGCTAGATGGCCGAGAGCCGCGGCTAGAGGACCGAGCGCCGCGGCCACAAGATCAATTATATCCATGTGTTGCATGAGATCCATGTACAAAATTGATAGGGGGGAGTTCAAAAATCGTCAACTAGGTACTTACCTAAATATCAAGTACGTAAGCGTTTTGGACGCCCCCCCCTGTTGTATCAATTTTGTACATGCATCTCAAATTACTAGTACTAGCCACAGCGCTCAGCCAAATAATTGTATTCAACTAACCTAAACCTAAAATAATAAAATAAACATACGAACTCTTATGTACAAAATTGGTAGATGGGAGGGAGGGGCCCGAGGGGTCCAAATGAATCATAAAAAGGATCTGTCCATATTTGCACTTACCCCTCGGTAATTTCCTATGAGAACGATTTTTGGACCCCCCCCCCCCCTCCTATCAATTTTGTACATGGGTGTGACAGGAAATTTCTTAACTTAACCTAACCCGTGGCCGCAGCGCTCGGCCCCCTAGCCCATCCTAGCCGCAGCGCTCGGCCCAGAATGTGTCTTAACTAACCTAACCCGTGGCCGCAGCGCTCGGCCCCCTAGCCCATCCTAGCCGCAGCGCTCGGCCCAGAAAGTATATTAACCTAACCTAACCCTAAATAACAAAAAAATAAATAATGATAAATTTGCTGAAAAATAAATGGTCATGTACAAAATTGATAGGAGGGGGGGGGGGTCCAAAAATCATTCACTAGGACAGACCCTCCCCCTCCCTTCCTCAGCTTCTTCCAATATATTCGTGAAATCAGGGGCCGAAGAGATAAATCTCTAAAAAACTACCAACTTTACCGGCCGGCCGAGGTACTTGTCAAGGTAGCCGTGAAGGGAATTGAAAACTATTGATTTAACCATGAAAAGTCACATTTTATATTTCATATGTTCCGGTAAAACTATCTAGAGATCCTATTTCACCATGTATTAACTTCAGTTTTCACAAGTTTCTTCGACGATTTCGGCAAGCCGCTTAAAACCTACAGGCATGTGAGACCTGATTTCCAAAATGGCAGCCAGTCCAAACGTTTAAAAAATTTTAATTGAAATTGAAGACGACTTGTCCTAAAAGTTTTCCCAGATTCGTAATACATAATACATAAGAAAGCAAAGACGACTTAACTTTCTCAAACATAAAAGTAGAAAAATTAGCAATTTTTAACTAGCGGGGAGGGGTGGGGCTAATTTTCTAGAGCAAAATTAATATATAAGCTTGATGAGAAAAGATTAGTTTACAGAGTTTTAACATTTTTAAAAGTTATGTACGAAATCTCCGGCGCCTTCTTCTCTCCTTCTCCTAAACCTTCCCTTCTCCTCCCTCCCACCCCACTTTCACTTCTTCCTCCGCCACTTTCCTTTTTCCTTTCCCTCCTGCTCCACCATCCTGTCTTTCCCCGTTATAACCTTCCCTTTTCCATGTTTCCACCCAATTTTTTTCTCCTCGTCCAGTCTCCACAACCTCCCCTTCTCCTCTGAACCTATACCTTCTCTCCTTCCAATGCAACATTTCCCATATCCTCCCTTCCACCCCGTCTTCGTACTTTCCGATCCCTTGTTTTCTTTACCTCCCTGTCTTATATATTCTTTTATCACTCTCCAACATTTTAATTTGTATCTTCCCCAGCTCCATTAACCTCCCATTCTCCTTCCTCTCTCAAACCTTCTCAGTGTAGCTCAATAAGCCTTCCTTCCCTCTAGCTCTCTTTCTCCTTCCTCTCCAACCTTCTTAGTGTAGCTGTCTTCGTTACCCCTTTTTTCACCTTCTCCTTTCTATGCAACCTTTCTAGCATGGATCTATTCGCCTTCCTTCCTTCCAAGCTCACCTTCTCCTTCCTCTCCAACCTTCTTAGTGTGGCTCTATATGCCTTCCTTCCCCCTCACCTTCTCCTTCCTCTCCAACTCCTCCAACCTTTTTAGTGTTGCTCCATTCGCCTTCCTAACCCCTCAACTCGTCCAACCTTTTTAGTGTGGCTCCATTCGCCTTCCTCCCCCCTCAACTTCTCCAACCTTTCCAGTGTGGCTCCATTCACCTTCCTTCCCCCTCAACTTCTGCAACTTTTCCAGTGTGGCTCCATTCGCCTTCCTTCCCCCTCAACTCCTCCAACCTTTTAAGTGTGGCTCCATTAGCCCTCCTAACCCTTTAACTCCTCCAACCTTTTTGGTGTGGCTTCATTCATTTGCCCTTTTATCTCATTTTCTTTCTTTATCTGCATCCTTCTCAATGTTCCTTCATTTCCATTTCATCTATTTTCTTTCTTTATCTGCATCCTTCTCAATGTTCTTTACATTTCCATTTCATCTCATTTTCTTTCTTTATCTGCATCCTTCTCAATGTTCTTTACATTTCCATTTCATCTCATTTTCTTTCTTTATCTGCATCCTTCTCATTGTTCTTTACAACTTTCTTTCATCTCAATTTCTTTCTTTATTAACATCCTTCTGAATGTTTTTTTACATTTCCCTTTCATCTCACCTACTTTCTTTATCTACATCCTTCTCAATGTTCTCTAATCTTCTCTTCCTTCTCACCTTATCTTTTTATTTGCAACATTCTTCTCTTAATACCCCTTCCACATTATCTACTCTTTTTAATCAGCAACTTTCTTATTCTTCTCTTAATCCACCTTCTACTTTATCTACTCTTTTTAATCAGCAACTTTCTTATTCTTCCCTTTATCCTCCTTCTACTTTATCTACTCTTTTTTAATCAGCAACTTTCTTATTCTTCCCTTAATCCTCCTTCTACTTTATCTACTCTTTTTAATCAGCAACTTTCTTATTCTTCTCTTAATCCTCCTTCCACATTATCTACTCTTTTTAATCAGCAACTTTCTTATTCTTCTCTTAATCCTCCTTCCACATTATCTACTCTTTTTAATCAGCAACTTTCTTATTCTTCTCTTAATCCTCCTTCTACTTTATCTACTCTTTTTAATCAGCAACTTTCTTATTCTTCTCTTAATCCTCCTTCCACATTATCTACTCTTTTTAATCAACAACTTTCTTATTCTTCTCTTAATCCTCCTTCCACATTATCTACTCTTTTTAATCAGCAACTTTCTTATTCTTCTCTTATAAATCCCCTTCCACTTAATATCTTCTCTTTTTAATCTTCAACTTTCTTATTCTTCTCTTATAAATCCCCTTCCACTTTATGTCTTCTCTTTTTAATCAGGAACTTTCTTATTATTCTCTTATAAACTTTGTCTTCTCTTTTTAGTCAGCAACTTTCTTATTCTTCTCTTATAAATCCCCTTCCACTTTATGTCTTCTCTTTTTAAACAGAAAATTGCTTATTCTTCTCTTCAATTACCTTCCACACTTTCTTCTCTTTTTAATCTGCATCATTCGTATTTTTTCTTCCCGTCCCTACCAGTTACCAGTTACCACCTCTTCTTTTTCCTTTGAAACTTTGATATTGCTATCTTAGCGTTCTTGCCACCTTACCTTACTTCCACCTGTTAAGAAAATAAAACTAACGATGGACGAACGAATTGGAACGTTCAGAGAAATGGGAAAACTGTTGGGTTTTTTTTTCAAACGAACAAAAAAGAGGAACGTTTAAAAATCGTTTAATTGCTCTCTTCATCTATATTCCACTTACTCTACTCTATCTTTCTATACGACATAATTATACTTCCACTTCACCTTCTTTTATCATGAACCTTCTTATTCTTCTATTCCACTCTTCTCTACCTCGTCTTCTCTTTTATCTTTTATTTTTACCCACAAAGGAAGAGACTTTATTGACGACCTAATACTAATAGAATATGACGATCTACAGACAAAATGTTTGAACCATTAATTTGTTGAATTCTGTAGGTTAAGGTTTTATCAGTCATATTTCATCAAATTTCGGTAATTTCTTTCAGACATTTATTAGCAATTTATGAATTATTTGAAAATAAGAAAATGGAACTGAAAATATAAAATATGATAATCTAACTGCTTCAGGTCGTCATATAAACAATTTTGAAGTTTGTGAAAATTCTCAGATTTTTCTGGATCCTTTTAAAAGTCCAAAAAGTTAAAAATTTTTTGGAAAATGCACTAAGCTATGTTCCATCACTAGTAATAACTTTTAACCCTCATTTTCTATTTAGAACATTTAAATACTTATTAAAAGAGAATTAAATAATTTTAGATGTCTAGGCCATTCGGTTCAAATTGATTTTCAGAAAAGTTAAATTTTCAGATATAAACAGAGTAAGGCTCTCGAGATCGAATTTAATGTGGTACACTGTAAAACATGACACCATTAGTAACAAAAATTTGGATTACAATTTTTAAATTCTATACATTTTTTATGTAATATGTAATTTAAAGTAGTTCAAGTTATTAATAATCAGTAAAATGCAGTACACAATATTTATCGATGCATGAAGTACACAACATTTCTCGATGCATGAAGTACACAACATTTCTCGATACATGAAGTAGACAACATTTCTCGATTCATGAAGTAGACAACATTTCTCGATACATGAAGTAGACAACATTTCTCGATACATGAAGTAGACAACATTTCTCGATACATGAAGTAGACAACATTTTTCCGACATGCAGTTCATAACAATTCTAGCTAGGCAACAGCTTTGCTAGAACCTCTCAGCTGTGCAAATACTTTTAAAAATTCAGATTCAGGTTCCGGACTGCTGCTTTTGCTGCTGCTTCCTGAGCTGTTTCCATCCCAGCTGCTCTTACTGCTATTTCCGTCCCAGCTGCTCTTACTACTGCTCCCGGTACTGTTGTTATCCCAGCTGCTCTTACTGCTTACAGAGTTTTTACTCAGCTCCCAATTACTCCTGCTTTTTTGACCAAGTGTGGAACTTTTTCTAATCTCAGTCTTAGTTTCTGGAAGAACATGTGCCTCGTGTACACTATGTACTGGATCCCATCGTTTTCGTGGATTTGTTGTCAACTTTTGTTTGGAAGATGTTGGATGATTAATGTTTGTATTATTCTTGAGAAAAATGTTGATTTTTTCTTCTTCTTCGATTTTCTCTTCACACTCAATTTTATCTGCATTCAACTGAAATAAGATATTGTTATTTTGTGTTGTACAATTGTTCATCATACAGGGTTACCCACAAAGGATTAGACTTCAAAGACGACTGTAGGGAATTTATTTAGTCTTAGCTTTCGTATAATGCATCTTGGTTTTCAATGACTATTTTACAATTCAGTTTATAATTATTAAAGATTATTATAAATACAAAAAACCAAATTAAACCTTCAGATAGTTTTAACTAAATTAGCATTTCAGGTCATCACTAAAGTCTCATCTTTTGTGGGTAACCCAGTAATAAAGATATCATTATTTTCTTCATTCTTTAAAAATACTTTGATCTTGAAAAAAGATTTAAAATACAGAGATTACGTCATGACATAGCCAAGAGGATTAAAGTAGGATGGATTTGAGCACTAAGTAGTTGTGTGGGCCTGGAGCTAAGGAACTACAAGGACGGATAACCAGGAAACGATGAATGGGTGGGAGGACAGTAAATTACCGGATTAAGGAAGAGATGAGAAAAATGAGTGCAATGATATATCCGGAGAAAGAAAATAGAAGTAGGAAAAAAGAAGAAACTGAAAAAAAAGTAGGAATTAAGGAAAAGTAGAGGAGTAGAGTACAAGTCTGGATAAATATTGAGAGGAGTAGAGGAGTAGAGGAAAGAGGAAAAGAGTAAAAGGATGGATTAATAGTAAGAGTAGGAGTAGAGGAGTAGAGTGCAAGAATGGACTTTAAGGAGGTATGAGACATGGAGTACAAGGATGGATTAAAAGTGAGAGGAGTGCAGATGAGTGGAGTACATGGCTTGATAAAAAGTACGAGGAGTAGAGTACAAGAATGGATTTTAAGTAAGGTCTGAGACATGGAGTATAAGGATGAACCAATAGTAAGAGGAGTAGAGGATTACAGGATGGATTAAAAGTAATATTTGTAGAATACAAGAAAGGATTAAAAGCAAGAGGAGTAGATAAGTAGATTACTACAGGATGGATTAATAGGAGAGGAGTGAAGTAAAAGGATGGATTAAAAGCAAGAGGATTGGGGGAGAAAGGGGGAGAGAAAAGGAAACTAGATTAGGTTAATGAGAAGGATGAGGGGAAAGGGATAAGAAGGATGAGGGGAAAGGAAAGGGGATTAGGGGGATGAGAAGGGCGAAGGGAAAGGAGAAAGAAGAGGGAGGAGGAGAAAGATTAGGGGAAAGGAGAGTGATTAGGGGAATGAGAAGGATAAGGGAAGGATGAAGGAAGGATGAGAATTACATTATCATCTTGCATGGGTTTTATGTTTCTGCATATTATTTCCGCATATACTAAAATATTGTTGCATGGTTTGAAGGATAATTGGTTTAGGTTTAATTAAACCATCTGGTCAGTTCATTTAGATCCTGTGCTTATACTTATTGTATTCTTTAAACATGAGACAGAGGATATAGAATACAAATATGGAAAACAAAAATGCAATCAGAGGACAAAAAATACTTCTTATAAACTTAAGCTTAAACAAGTGCTTTATAATTCTAAAGTGTACTACGCCAAAAGACACAGGATACAGGTATCATAAACATAGGAACTGATATTTTTAATCTAACGTTGGAGACATTTGATCTTTCAAAATATGAACTCTGTTATAATAAATAGTCAAAATTTACAAGATCAAAGGTTTACACCATCAGAATGCAAAAGATATAGGGCTCAGAAAATGAGAGTTTGAGTCGAGTGTTCAGTTACTTAATATGAATTCATGAATGCATGCTACAATGTTAACTAGAAGGAGAATGTCAAATTTATGTTGCTACGACTTTGTGACCTCCTAGGTCGTAGTATGTTAAGGCCAAATTTATTTGGTTAATATCAGAAATTCGTAACATGTTTGCTCTTCTCAAGCTCTTCAATAAGAAGAGTTATGAATGATTGAAAACATATGGATTACAATTTCCTCTAGTTTGACGCCTGTCTAATGTCTGAACAGTATTCTATATCTGTCTAATGTCTGAACAGTATTCTATATCTGTCTAAAAGCGGAAGCTCAAATCATCTCCCTCCCACTCTTCCGGCCTTTTTTAGACATGTTATTGTTTACGGTGCTATTATTATGTCGAGTGTGTGCTTCAAAAGAGAGGAACGGGGGGGGGGGTCCAATTGGACTTGAAAAAGGTTAAGTAAGATAAAATCAAAACTCTCTTCTCACAACCCACAAGTTAAGAAGGTTTCAACAAAAGAATTTGAATTCTTAACTGTAAATTTCGATTATTCGCAAAAACTCGGGTTTGAAATTAATTCTGATATATTTTTAAATCCTCATCAAACAGTCCTTTAAGATCAAAACTGGTACTTTATGGTATTTTATGAAAAAATCTTTCATTTTAACAAAGGAAACATAGGAAATTTCTCAAATGTTACAGACAGAGTCATAAAACTTTGGAAAAGGAAGACGATATTTCTGCAATCCTATGTGTATTTGTTGAAAAGCAACTTGTGCAGTAGAGTAAAATGGATTTAGAACAGTGTACAGGGAAAAATTCTGTTTCTCATGTTCATTGCATCACCATTCAAAGTCATAACTTGAGTCTCAGCTTTATGGGTTTTACTGCCTTTAGACCAACATTACCGACCCATAATTCCCTTAACAGAGGGACGTTTAGTTACTTTACGTCCCTTGGGACAATTTAGTAAAATAACCACTGCCCTGTGAAAATATGAAAATATTCGGGTATTTGCTTCTCAAAAGACTATAAAATTATAAACTACTTTTCGGGAAATTAAAAATGTTTCTCAACCACGAGTTATCTCGACCAACTTTGCCAACACAACATACCTCGCTACGCTGTGGATGTTCTGTTGGCAAAATTGGTTATAGGAACCCTTGCCCGTAGAATTTTAAAACCCTTAAAAACAAATTTTAAATCTTGAAAAAAAAATTGAATTTTGAAGAAAATTTTTTTTTTAGCCTCTGTTAATTCTTAAAATCCATTTTTAAAAGCATATGACATCCCCCGGCCACTCATGAGTGTCAACAACAAAATTCAACCCACTCGATCTAGCCGTTTGGCCGGCCAGAGGGAACATAGATATAAATGAATGTCTTGTTTTATTTTATAGATAATTCTTTTAATTTTTCTTTAATTATTTATTTGAGGTATCGTTGAAAATCGCTCTAAGATATTGTTGAAAATCCCTTTAAAATTTCGTTGCAATCCCTTTAAGATATCGTTAAAATCCCTTTTAGATATCGTCGACAATCCCTTCAACATTTCGTTAAAATTCCCTTTAAGATATCGTCGACAATCCCTTTAACATTTCGTTAATAATCCCTTAAAGATATCGTTGACAATCCCTTTAAAATGTCGTCGATAATCACTTTAAGATTTACCTGTTCTAATCGTTTAGCTCTCTCTGCTAGCATCTTCTGGAACGGGGTTTCTGGTTCCTTCTCCTCCTCCCTCTCCCTCTCCTCCCTCAACCTCTTCTGTCTCTCCAGAACCTTCTCCAGTTCAGATTTATTCAATACGTTTACACCACTAAACATAAATTTATATATTTATAGCAACATTAGTCTCTATAGAACCTTCTCCAGTTCAGATTTATTAAATATATTCACACCACTAAACATATATTGATATATTTATAGTCACATTAGTCTCTAGAACCTTCTCCAGTTCAGATTTATTAAATATATTCACACCACTAAACATATATTTATATATTTATAGTAACATTAGTCTCTATTGAACCTTCTCCAGTTTAGATTTATTCAATACGTTCACACCACTAAACATATATTTATATATTTATAGTAACATTAGTCTCTATAGAACCTTCTCCAGTTCAGATTTATTAAATATATTCACACCACTAAACATATATTTATATATTTATAGTAACATTAGTCTCCAGAACCTTCCCCAGTTCAGATTTATACAATATAATCACACCACTAAACATATCTTTATATATTTTTAGTAACATTAGTCTCCAGAACCTTCTCCAGTTCAGATTTATTCAATATATTCACACCACTAAACATATATTTATATATTTATAGTAACATTAGTCTCCAGAACCTTCTCCAGTTCAGATTTATTCAATATAATCATACCACTAAACATATATTTATAGTAACATTAGTCTCTAGAACCTTCTCCAGTTCAGATTTATTCAATATAATCACACCACTAAACATATATTTATATATTTATAGTAACATTAGTCTCTAGAACCTTCTCCAGTTCAGATTTATTCAATATAATCACACCACTAAACATATATTTATATATTTATAGTAACATTAGTCTCTAGAACCTTCTCTAGTTCAGATTTAGATTCTAAAGATAAAGTGGTTATTAAATTAAAGTTGAGACGGAAAATTATTTGATGATTCAAAACTGTAAAAATATCACTGGATTTGAATCCTGAAATTTTATAATAAATATTTGATATTGGAAAGAGTCGAACAAATGGCACATAAAAACAAAAAACAAAGGACTCTTAAAAACACAACAAGTTTAAGAATTAAATATTTTAAATGGGAAATAATAAAAGATATATTTTACTCACGTTTTAGCATTCCATTTGATTTCTCTGTTGAGATCTCTAACTGATGGAGAGGAGAGACAGGGATTCGAGATTTTCCGGGGTATTATTAAACCTTCAGCATCCCGTCCCGTCATACTCATCCTGTACATAAACATTGTATACGGTGTACATAGAACATAATCATACTGTACAGAGAACACACTCATCCCGTACATAAACATTGCATACAGTGTACACTGTACATAGAAAATATTCATACTATACATAAACATGGTATATAGTGTACATATAACATACTAATCCTGTATATGAACATTGTATACAGTGTATATAGAACATATTTATACTGTACATAAACATGGTATATAGTGTAAATAGAACATACTTATCCTGTACATAAACATCTTATACGGTGTACATAGAACAGTACATGAACATGCTATATAGTGTACATAAAACATACTCATCCTGTACATAAACATTGTATACAGTGTACATAGAACATATTCTTACTGAACATAAACATGCTATATAGTGTACATATAACATACTAATCCTGTACATAAACATGGTATACGGTGTACATAGAACATACGAATCCTGTACATAAACATAAAATTCAGTTAGAAATGCACACAGACGACTTGAAATTTTAAAAACTGATAAATGTTTCCATCTCTTTTTGTCCCTGTTGAAATTTTGTTTTAATCATTTATTTTTATCATTTTTAAAAATAATAATTTCGAAATGTAATTATTATAATACGTATATTATTAGTAGATTTAATTTAATTTTTCCCCTCATTTTTGTTCACACATTTTTGATTCAACCTTTAAATAAGTCGTGTAAAAATTTAAATTGTATCCATCAAATAATGACATATTTAAAATATCGTATTTATTATGACATTGGTGGATTTACCCGTGCAAATATTTTTCATTTAAAGCATTGAACCAATTCTTAAACAGGACCAAGGCAATAACATTTCCACATTGATCCAAAGGTTGCAAGTTTTTAGGCAAAAATTTCCAATTACTTCCTAACAACCAAAGCTAAAAAATATTACTTTATGTACTTGTCTGGAGATATTAAAAGTATAAGTGAGTTATAATCAAAGGCCGGTTGTGAAAATTGACGCCACTTTTTACAGCAGCCTGGATCAATGTGCGCTAATTTAAGTTACACGACCGTTTGACATTTTGTGACGGACGTGAGTTGAAATTGTGACAAAGCTAACTATTTCTAAGCTGGTTCAACATATTGCATTCAAATCTCAAAAATAAAACTTGTCAGTGTTTTTCTCCCGTCTCAAAAAAATATTAATTCTATCAAACTATTAGCTCTTGCAGTCGCTCAATCTCGTTAAAACAGAATTTAATAGAAGATTTTTATCAGCAGAACAAATGTTTTAATTCTAACACATGCTATGTTTGCAAAAGAATCGAAGAGGCCAAAGACGATTTTACAAAAAAAAAAGAATAAAAAGATTAAAAAGAGTAAAAGATATAATCAAACATAAAGGATGTCAAAAATCAGCGCGAATTAAAAAGATTCTTAAAAATGCCCGTTTTTCATAAAACCTATATCTTTTTAACACTCCATAAAGCTTTTTTTTATTTTTTTTTTAACATTACAAATAAATCTATAATTTTTTTTTCTAAAAGTTGTTAGTTCATCGTCGAAAAATACTAACAATCCATCACTAATTTAAATATAGTGTAAACAATAAATATGTAACCTTCCTTATCCTTTCCTTTCCTTTTCCTTTCATTTGTATTTTTATATCTTTTTAATTGGGGGGAAATATTCCCACAACCTCTACTTTTAGAGGTTTTTAAATATTTTCTCCTGAAACACTTTATTTTGTATGTTTTTGTTATATTTCATAAATAAATAATTTTTTACTTTACTTTACTTAAAAAAAATTTACCATGGCGGCATCTCACGGTTTCATTTGGGACTGTTTTTTCAAGTTTACAACCCCGCCCCGCCTTTCTCTTTTACGTACGCAGAATAATTCCTTTTGAGTAGAGGATGGAAGGAAGGATTTATTTCAAGGATTAATCATCCAGGATATATCAAGTTACATCTCTACATCATGGCCAACTATACTTCTTTATATTTAGAAAATTGAAAATAATGACAATTTTATCCTTCATTTTATCTATCATCATCTATATAATAAAGCTATTAGCTCATATATATATATATATGAATTCTGTGCAGTCCCTTTATCTTTTTACTATTCTAATAATCCAGTACAGTATCTTTATGCATCTTTTCAGCTATTCTAATATTCCAGTACAGTACCTTTATTTTTTTACTATTCTAATAATCCAGTACAGTCCATTCATATATCTTTTTTCTATTCTATTGATCCAGTACAGTACCTTTTTGTATCTTTCTCTTTTCTAATAATCCAGTACAGTGCCTTTATGTATCTTTTTACTATTCTAATAATCCAGTACAGTCCCTTTATATGTCTTTTTTACTATTCTAATAATCTAGTACAGTACCTTTATCTTTTTATAAATTCTAATAACCCAGTACAGTACCTTTTTGTATCTCTTTTACTATTCTAATAATCCAGTACAGTACCTTTATGTATATATGTACATTTAAATATTTATATAGAATTAGCTTCAAATCAAAACATTTTAATATATTTCAGAATCTCACTATATATGTATATATATTAGCTATAGCTGGCCAAACGGCTTTACCAAATTGGCTGAAATTTTTTTAAGGAAACCCTTGAGTACCCCGAGGGTTACATATGCAAAATAAATTGTTTAACCCAGGTATCGAAAGTAAATTCATGATATATCATCATATATTTATTCAACTACACAGCATGAGATATTACAAATAAGCAATTACAATTTACTATGCAGTTTGGACCCGCCTAACCAGGGTTGGTTGTTTTGAGTGGTTGGCCCGAAGTTAATTAACGATACTGAATATAATTGGTTACACATATCAAGATATGTTTTTGGATAGGTAAGGAGTTGATTGGAAGGAAGGAGATTGTCAGGTGATCTGTGGCAGGGTGAGATCAGAGGGATTTTTATGTAGAGATAAATTAAAATCGTTTTCCTTAAAGAGTTTTTATAAACTTCTAGAAATATTGGAATTACACAAAGAAAACCAGGAAATCTGCGAATATTTAAAGTGAAAGCCATGACATTAAAAGCAACTTTTAAAAGCTAAAATATTTAATACTACGTAACGTCTCTTTTATGGTGCACGTGTACATATTTTAAATTTAAAACCTGTAAAACTGCATGGTTGTGTTCGTTGAAAAGAACCTTTAATTATAGATATCTATCATCACGTTATAAGATTGCAATATTTGATCGATAATCACGACACTAGATTGAACAATGAATGGCAGAACGTGACAAGTAGGATTTTATAATCCTCCATTTTGCTGAAGACGTAATGGTATTTATTATTATGTAACTACTAACTAGAGGAACCACAGACTAGATAAACACAGACTGCTCATAAACTCTCAAAGGTTAGGCTAAGCAGGCCAATAGTTGTCCCGGCAAGACATGCTACATTTCCAAGAAAGCTTTTGGGCTGCCATCTAACATCCACTTATAACCATTCAGGGGTAAAGTTTTACAATTCTTAAATAAATACTCTTACTTTTAACATCAAACATAAAATGTATGAATTTAGTCTATTTTTGAAGGTTTTGTATTTCGTATCCAAAGAATCCAGAAAATTCCTAAATACAGACGTCTATTTATTGGCCGTGTACTCCAGTTGTACACCACTGGAACCTGCTGTGGAGAATATCGCAAATTCTAGCCTTTAATAGATCTCAGTACTCTCATATCTTATCAGAGGAACTACAGATGAACTATAGAGGAACTATAGAAGGGAATAGTGAACTTGAATCGATCATTAGGAGGATAACTACTATAATTTATCACGAAATGGGCAAAAAATGTAATTTTTATCATATTTCAGAAACGACCCCTGCATTTAATTTCGATACAACATAAAACTGTTTTTTTTAATACTTTCATTAAAATGAAACTTAGTATTAAAGTCGACTCTGCACTTAACACACAAATGCTAGAATTAAGAACATTCCCGTGTTTCTACCAAGTTCACCGATCAAAATTTGAGTCAAATTGGTCAAGGGTTTCAAGAGTTATGATCAGACATACAAACAGACAAACATCGATTAACAAAAATGGATATACAAAAGATACTCAAAAGGAACAGAGATCAGCCTAATTCTAATTGAATCTTAAAACCTATAGTTTAGTTTCGATAGTGAAAATATTTATATATATATACAGGGTGAGTCAAAAAAAGTGTGATTTGCGGCGCCTGGTGCAAAATTGTACCTTTTTCTGTGCAACTCTCCTGTATGGTCTTTTTTCAATATTTTTTGAAAATTTGTAATTTTTTTTGGTACTTCAATGACCTTAAAAAATTCCTCGTATTTTTTTTCTCTCAAAATCAAAAGTTCAGAAAAGCAAAAATGTGCATTCATATTATTTCTCTCTAAATCTAAAATTTTTAAAAATTGAATCACAGAAAATTGGCAAAATTGTAATAAGAAAATTCGCAATTTTCAGTTCTGGGCTAATTTTTAAGGAAAAGTGATTTAAGTTCTCTAGTTCATTTCTTCTTAGTATAGTCTAAAGTATTAAATAGACGTTGTTCAGTTGAAACCTTAAGAATTATTGAAAAACAATTTTTCCGTAAAAGTGATTCCAGAACTGAAAATTGCGAATTTTCTAATTACAATTTTGCAAATTTTCAAAGATTCTGTGATTCAATCTTTTTAAAATTTTAGATTTCGATAGAAACAATTTATTTACACATTTGTGTTTTTCTGAACTTTTGATTTTGAAACACCATACAGAAGAGTTGCATAAAAAAAGTTACACTTTTGCACCAGGCGCCGCAAATCAAACTTTTTTTTGACTCACCATGTATATATTTATATATATCCTTTCTTGAAATTGGTTAATGGTTGTACATTACATCCTTCAAAGCTGAAAACTTTAGAATTGGATATCCTTCATCCCGATCGGTTAATTAATCTGGAAGATAACAAGAGAAGAACAAGAATTATTTAACCTGGAGATTAAGAAAAAGAGGAGATCAAGCAGTAATCCCGATATCCACCATTCAAAAGTTCCCAGCTTAGAACAATGTTGAAAATTTCGAGCCCTTTCAAAATTCGTGATAAACTTCAGAGAAATAAAATGAATTCCGAATTATTTCGAGATTTAAGGATTAAGTTTTGTCGGTTTCTCCACGGTATAGCGGAGAATAGAGAACCTTCTCCAAGTTCCTGGAACATATGCATTATGTATCTGGAGTGAAACTGTTCTGTTAGGAACCTTGAGAAGATAAGTTTAGGGATGAATAAACTGAGAAATGCCAGCAGGGGGGGGCTATTGGGACTCAGCCCCCCTGAATCAGTGAAATCTATTGTTTCCAGAGTGTTTTTAGACTCCAACGAGTGATGAGGATCCCCATGTAAAAAAAAATTAAGACTCTCCCTGGGAAAAATTACTATAAACGTCCATCAATGCCAAAGAAAACGCTATGTGTGGGTTGTTAAAACTTTAATTATTTTGAAGGTGTCAGATTTCCAGCTTTTTCTTCTGTCAAGCGTACACTGTAAACTTGAAAATTTTTAAAATATACAAATGCGCTAACTTATCAAACAATGTACACCATTTCGTGATGTCAGAATATTGTACAAAATACATGATGCAGTGCCTGATATAAAACTAAATAATAGGAAGTATAAAGGAACTGAGTGTTTGCCACAAACTCTGATTTTCGAACACCTTTATCCTTCGCAACACTATGTCGCAGACCTTTGATATTTCAAACTATGAATTCTGTTAGATAAAATAGTCGAAGTTTGAAATATCAAAGGTATACACCATCATAATGTGATATAGGGGTTAGAAAATTTGAGTTTGTGGCAAAAACTTTAAGCAGTTGCATGCGTATTTGATGTTGTTATAAAGAAAATTGTAACAGTAGTTTTAAAATCAATTTATTAAGTAAATTGGGTTCATGAACACTACATACAAAGCACAAATTCAGGGGTTAATGATCATGACTATTAAAATCATAATTTGAGTTTAAAAGCGACTGTAAATTTGAGGTCTTGGTCAAAAGTATAGTAAGTCTTAACTATAGAACCCATTTTCTAACATTAAATATAAATTTTTTGTAAATGCTATTTCACACTTTTTTGTCAAGCAATTTAAATTTTTAAGTATGCAAGGTCTTACTCGCTATATTGGCGAATTTTGAATAAGAGTTTAGAATATTCCTATGCAGACTGGATAAACTGTAGATAGTTTTAAGTCCAGTGGTCTTTCTATTATAAAGTTTGATGGGCCTCACTGTACATAATGCGTATATTCATGATGCATGATGCAATTGATGTATAATCCTAGTCGCAAATCAAATTAGGCCACTGATAGTTAAAACTGTTAAACCCAAATTTATTTAAACTCAATTGTTAATATTGACAATTGGCAATTGTTAAATCATGCAACTTGAACCAGCATCCATGCACTAAACTTATACACCCAGAGCCTGAAACTTAAAATAGGCTACCGTTACGAAACCCAATAACGCAACATAGCGATTGTTCAATTCAACAATTTTAGAAAAAAGGCCAACTTGTACTAAAACTCCGGTTTATCTATGTAAAATTATGGTGCATTCTGCTGGCACTTTTTGTTCCTAAAAAAATCTTGGCTTTTTACCTTTAAGAGGCTCAAAATTTAACAATCCAAGGAGCTAAATAATGATGTCTGTATCTAACCGTATACAGCCTCCAAGGAGCTAAATAATAATGTCTGTATCTAACCTTATACAGCCTCCAAGGAGCTAAATAATAATGCCTGTATCTAACATTATACAGCCTCGAAGGAGCTAAATAATGATGTCTGTATCTAACCGAATACAGCCTGGAAGGAGCTAAATAATAATGCCTGTATCTAACATTATACAGCCTCGAAGGAGCTAAATAATGATGTCTGTATCTAACCGTATACAGCCTCGAAGGAGCTAAATAATGATGTCTGTATCTAACCGTAAACAGCCTCGAAGGAGCTAAATAATAATGCCTGTATCTAACATACAGCCTCGAAAGAGCTAAATAATAATGTCTGTATCTAACCGTATACAGCCTCCAAGGAGCTAAATAATAATGTCTGTATCTAACCGTATACAGCCTCGAAGGAGCTAAATAATAATGCCTGTATCTAACATTATACAGCCTCGAAGGAGCTAAATAATAATGTCTGTATCTAACCGTATACAGCATCAATCTACCTATATTGACAGATGAAATCTATAAAGTGTTCAGATTTTTGATCCTCATAATGTCCTGACTTTCTAAACTTGTTCAAATGAAATTGTTCAATAATATGAAACCCGATACTTTGTATATGTATATAGTGTATACTAATTAAGGTATTTTCAATCGATGCACTAGAAATCACTGGCCCTTGATGTGAATCCATGGTCAAGGTTAAACTGAGAAACATATTTATATTTTTATAATTTCTTCCTGTACTATCAACAGTATAGATTTTAGGGCGCATCGCGCCCATCTTCTTTTTCAACTTTTAATTGTGGCTCTATTTGTGACCATCTTCTATTTGTACAATATAAAACAATAACAAATAAAGTTCGCGGATTTAATTTATTTTTTGGCGCATTTTCAAAATTTTATAAAAATCAAAAACTTTTGGACACAAATTTTGTAATTTTGAGCATCCATTAACGAAATTTGAGCCCGACCGGTTCAGCCGTTTTGACGTTTATTGGATACAAACGGACGAATAAGACAGACAGTATATATATATATATATATAGATTAATAATGTATGTTTTACAGATTAACTTAATTAGAACAAAACACTTCCGTTTTGTTCAAATATAAATTTTACTTTTTAATTCTGTAAAAGGACGTGTTGTGCACTCTGAACAAAATTCATAGGCTAAGGCTTAAGCAAAAACTCTTGCTATTTTGTTTTCCACATTTTTTGTTTTTTATTTCATATCGTTGTTGTCTGTTGAAAATTTTTTTTTTTACAAAATTTTATTTAGAAATATCGTATAGATAAGAAACAGTACAAATCTAAGAAGTCTTTTATTAAGATTTTGATTTAGATTTGAATTAAGATTTTGATTTAGATTTGAATTAAGATTTTGATTTAGATTTTGATTAAGATTTTGATTTAGATTTGAATTAAGATTTGGATTTAGATTTTGATTAAGATTTGGATTTAGATTTGTATTTAGATTTGAATTAAGATTTGGATTTAGATTTGGATTTAGATTTGGATTAAGATTTGGATTTAGATTTGAATAAAGATTTGGATTTGGATTTGGATTTGGATTAAGATTTGGATTAAGATTTGGATTTAGATTTGTATTGAGATTTGGATTTAGATTTGGATTTCGATTTGGATTTCGATTTGGATTAAGATTTGGATTTAGATTTGGATTTAGATTTGGATTTATAAAATTGATTTATTTAAGCATGAGCAAAGCCGTTTTTGAAATTCAAGAATTAAATTACAAATTCTTAAATCCAATTCTTATATTTTTATTATTTCGGCAAATAAAAGTATTTTTTAACGTATCTCGTAAAAATGAATAAATACGTTAAACTAAAATATAAATTACTCAGGCTTTCAGTGAATAATTATGATTATACAGAATCTAGATATTACACAAAGAAATATTTTATTGTTTTCAATTTTAAATAAAATCCTGGGAATATTAGCTATCATTATAATTCAAGTTAGTACTTGCAGAAACCATGGTACAGAGTATCCCAAAACAAGAGAATTTGTTGACAAATTCTTGCGCGGCATTTGTTCTTACGTTTTTTACAAGTAAATATCATGAATTTATTGAACCCAGCTTTGCCAGGAAACTAGTATTCTTCCAAAAATCCCAATCAACTTAGAATGTTTGAACCAGTCGACAAAGAACATTCCCGTGGTTCTACCGAGTTCCCCGCTCTTAATTTGAGGCAAATAGGTCCAGGGGTTCGTGAGTTATGATCGGACATACAAACAAACAGACAGACAAACAGAGATTACTACTTTATACATATAGATATTTGTACGTATATTTTCCGTTTGAACAGAACTGATTATCGCCATAACCTTTCAATTTCTAAATGTGTGAGCTTTTAATATTTTGCTTTGGTCTAAATTACAAAACTTATATATAGACATATCAAACCTGTGTTGGGGACCACAACACAGGTTTCAAAGTTATAAGGATTTTGGGGCGAGCAATAAGTTTCCTCGTTAAATCTCCATAATATCGTCTTTTTTTTGGAACTCTCTGAGACAACATGAGAATTAAGATTAAACTTGAATTCTACTTTATCATGGTATAGTGGCAATAGAAGAACCTTGAAATTCAACATAGTTAAGAAATTTATTTTCTTGTTTTAAAACAAGATTTTTTATTGGGAATCATAAAAACCCAGTTCACTTTTTCTTGCCGCTTCGCTGGGATAATTCCTCTTGTTTGTTGATTAACCAGTGAAAAATCAAGCCAGAAAAATCCAAACCAAACCACAATCAACATCAACTAAACCAAACCATACCAATATTAGAATAAACCAAACCAAACCGTTCAACCATAAGCTTCAATCATCTTCCCATTGTTTTTCTATTTTACAAAAACAAGTATTTTCACCACGAAAATAATAAAATCATAAAACAAAACAAAAACTCCATTTAATGTTTTAATAATCGATATAAATCCTATGCTTGTTAAAAGGGACAGAAGGAGTAATTTCAAGTGACCTTCCATTTACTGTGTGCCATGTTCAAATCACAACAGTGCTCTAGCTTTAAACCTGGTTTTTTATCTGAAAACTAATTTTTTTCAACTAGCTGAAGTGCCAGGCGTTGCCCATGGAAATAAAAAAAAATTCACCCCCAGGCTACCCATGAGTGTCCACAAAAAAATTCAGTCCATTCGGTCCAGCCGTTTGGCCAGCTTCAGGGATCACATGTACGAATGTCTTGTTTTATTATATAGAAGATATGGTTTCTCCATAAGAACGGATTACGGGTTTATTATACTGACATCAATACATTTAAGGATATCTTCCTCACATGTTGCTGCTTTGATAAGGTGTAACGGGTACCGTTGTGAGTCAGCCTTTTTTTGTGGAGGGGTCACTGGAAATCACGGAAACATTTCTCTGTTTAAAAATCTATTTTATCTTGTGAATGGATTTATTTGAGCTATTTATAGATGAAGTAGTAAATCAAAAAAAAAATTTCACTTCAGCGAACAACTTAGAGGATGAAGTTTTTAACTTATAAATTAAAGTTCAACTAAATAAATACCAGGGTTTATTTTTCTCTATATTTGTGATTTGTGAAGGTTTTTACTCTGATTTTTTAATCTCTATATTATACAAAAAATCATTTTAAACAAAAGAATTTGTAGTTTATAATATTTAAGGTCTACAACATTGGAATGCAAAGATTTAGGGATTAGAAAATCAGAGTTTGTGGCAAAAACTCAATTTCTTTATTATCATGGAACCCTTGACACCAATTTTTAACTTTTAAACTTGGTTGTTTCAGGATTCTTATGATTCGCAACCTCTCCCCGTAATGGCGTACAAATGTTTACCTTTTATGGATTCAACATTTATAGTATCTAGAATCAAACCAAAAATCGATTTATACTGCCTGGGAATCAATTAAACCCCCTTGGAAGGATTACTAGGAATGGAACCTGACAAACAAATTATTTAGAAATGCAAACTTCAATATATAAAATATACAAAGGTTCATTTACAATTCCTAGAATATGATTACTATACAATCAGAGGGTGTCAATTCTCGTATTTCGCATGCTCAGCGAAATTAGATTAAGAAAGATTATAATTTCAAGTATTTTTGCAGGGTTAATTTTGTCTTCTCTAAGAGGGGAGGGAGAAAGGGTAATGGCCACTTATTTTTTTGCCATTTCATTATTACGATAAAAACCATAGTTTCATATATCTTGCTGCTACCCATTTGCCTTTTGGAGGGGGGGGGGGGCTTGATTGATTTAACAAAGAGAAGAAATACAACGGTATATGGAGAAGTATAACACCGCTATCCGATTAAATCGTAGATGATAAAAAAGCAACAGAGGGAGATAAGATGAAAAATAGTTTCTTTCATTTGAACCTCTCCAGGTTCACAGGCTAATCACGAACCAAAACAAAATGAAATAATTGTTAAATATTTTACAAATATAAAATAAATGTTTTATGGTGAGACGAGCCTAGGATGAGAAACAAAGGATCTTTAATCACTGATCCAAACTTGTGGAGTAGTCACTGCTGACGAAATTCATGATAGGGCAAAATCATTTAATTAAAGTACTTTACACAGTTCTACAACACCAAACTTCAGACAGAGTATCGTAATGAAACTCAGGATCGAAAACCCGGTTTCGGAAACCCAGTATCGGAAACCCGGTTTCGGGACTGGGGTTATGAATTTTAGTTCACACCAATATTTTGGTTCAGAAATATTATTTCATTTGGTTTCTTTACATATTCTCATTTTGCTTTCCGATTTCTTATTATAAAATCTATACAAATGTAAATGACCCAAAAAGTAAACCAGGGAGTTTCGATCCACGGTACATTCTTAAATTTCCGGCTCTGAACTCAATTTTACATGTCTACACTTTACTTTACAGCTTCTATACTGTACTTTACAGCTTCTATACTGTACTTTACAGCTTCTATATTGTACTTTACAGCTTCTATACTGTCCTTTACAGCTTCTATACTGTCCTTTACTGTACTTTACAGCTTCTATACTGTACTTTACAGCTTCTATACTGTACTTTACAGCTTCTATACTGTCCTTTACAACTACTACTTTATTAAACATCTACTAAACTTAATCTTACATTTCTATACTTTACTTTACAGCTTCTATACTGTACACAAGACTATACTCTAAATCTACTAAACTCAATTTAACAACTCTAAATTTACTTTACAACTACAGATTTATTTGACCATTTTACCACTATGCCAATAAATTTAAAACTACTTTACTGTATACTTTATAGGTACTGAGTGTTACAAACTCAAACTTTATAATTCCTATTTTTGTTAGATGGTATAAATCTTTGATTTTTCAAATTTGATCGGACAGAATTTTCAGTTTAAAATATTATAGGTCTCCAACAATTTAATGGGTTGCAAAGATATAGGAATTGAAAATCAGCGTGAGTAGAAAAAAATTTATCTTTTAAAAGTGCACTAGCTTCAGAACCAGTGTTGCCCTGGGTACTCATAGTTATTTCCGCCGTTCACCCGCACTTGGTCATAAATCATGATTTTAGCTATTTTTCCCTGTAAAGTCAACCCACTATATTGAGAATCTTAAACCAAGCTAAGAACATATCCTTGGTTGAGGCAAATCGGTTCAGGGGTTCAAAAGTTATGTTCGGACATACAAACAAAACAAACAAACAGAGATTACTAATTTATATGATAACCTTTTATCTAGTTCTTAACAATAAAACTACTCTAGTATGCTTTAATTTACAACTATATTTAGACATGATAAATTCTATCGGCTGTAGAACCATTGAAGGGACAGACCAGCTATGTAAGGTAGTTAAACTGAGTATGCAGTGTTGTGGACAAATTCTTTAGAATTTATTAGAGACATATTAAACTCCGCGATGTTTAATTACTGAGTTTGAGTGCATAGTCGACGTTCAAAATCATGAAGTTGGGTGGGTACGTTTTTAAATTATTAAATAACGACGACGAAAAATAAAGTAAACATTTTACAGTTAAGTAATTCAATGGTTAGGAACATATTTCTTAAAAGAAATTCTTCAATAAATCAATGCTAGAATCAATTTGTTTTCATCATTATATTGAATTTCTTATTTTCTATGAATTTATTCGCAGATTTCTACAAATTCTGCAAATGTTGTCTTTTCAATAATAATTCCAGAAAATCTTTGTTAATAATCAGAAACTAGAATAATGAGAAAATAGAAACTAATAATTGAACAAGGTTACTTATTTTTTATGATAAGATTAATTTTTAATTTCTCAACCTGTTCCTAAACAACTAATTAGTTTACTGAAGAATTTTGTTTACTTTTTTTTGTCGTCGTTATTTAATAATTAAAAAAAAAATTCTAGAACGTATCCACCCAAAAGTACGATTTTGAACGTCGACTTTGCGCTCAAATTCAGGAATTACAGATCTTTAAAAAGTTTTATATGTCTCAAATGGATCCTTAAGAATTTGTCCACAACACTGCATACTCAGTTCAACTACCTTACATAGCCAGACCTTTAAACTAATTCTATTGAAGCTGACTAAATGAGATATTACGAGCTAAAAATTTACAAGCTGCAAAAATTTCGCAAGTCAATTGGGATATCCGGCGAATTATATAATATGAAACGAGACATTTATTTACAGTTACACATAATATAACTGCAGAAAGATACATGTCAGAAGTGATTAATTAATTGCAAAAAAGATTAAGTACAGGGTTACCCACAAAGGATGAGACTTAAACAACGGATGTGGAGAGTAAATACAGACTTTTGCTTACAGTTTTCCTTTTTTTGCAAAATAATTTCATAGATCATATAAAGTCTATATGTAAGGTTAACTACCACATTTAACCTTAGGATCGGAATATTTAATGAGTTTTAGTCGTCATAAAAGACTCATCTTTTTTGAGCAACCCTGTATTTGATCAAGAATCCTCCCCCAGATATAAAAAAAAACAATTAAAGCTCTATTCGTGTTCGCCTTTTAGACATAAAAAAGTATATTATTAGAAACCTTTGTCAAAATTTATTATGTCTCCTAGTCGACGATTTGAAAAAAAAGATTTATCTCTAAAAATTGGCAAAAGTGCAATGTTTGAATAAAAAATGAGTTCTTTATCTCTATGAAGACTAGGCCTGTTAAGTTGACCAAGGTTAAACAAACCTGCAGTTGGAGACAAGTGTTGGAAAATAATTTCTTTTCATTAAACATCAAACGTTTATAATTTATATAGTGGACGTTTACAAAATAAATTTAATTTTAGAAAACAAAATTTGTAAAATCCAATACGGCATTAGGTTGCATAGATATAAGGATGAGAAAATTTTAGTTTGCGGCAATAATAAGTTCCTTTATTGAAAACTTTCAAATCATCTTCTATTTAAACAAAATTTATGGACATTAAACTTATTAGACTTTTCGATCCTGGGATTTTCAAAACGTTGTCTTCAAAATTTCGGCCGTTTAAATATTTTATCTTTCCATATTCTTAAGCATTTATATGGCAAAAATTAGACCACATTTTGGAAATCTTATCTTTCCTACTTTATTAACATTTTTTTCATTTTCTTTGCCAACTTCATGTTAATTTGGAAACCCTGTGGTAAACAGTAAAAATGCAATCCACCCATCCTGGCCCCGGCCTATACAACTATTCTAAAACACTGCCCGGGGGAAGATAAACCCAATCTTGGTCAAATCGTTTCATTTATCATCATTCTTACTTTCTTCGGCTTCAGGTTTAAATTAATCAAACTCAGCCTATAGCATAAACTCTTTATAAATTTAAAAAATGGGTATACCGTAAAGTGTATATCTATCTATCTATTTATTTATTTGTTTGTTCTCAATAAACTTCGAAACGGCTGAACCAATCGGTTTATACATTTTGCAGAACCTCTTTTTTTCCGTGCAATTTTATGGATTTCTCTTTCAAGAAATTATTTTTGTAAATTCAAAATATTACTCCAAGAAACTTTCATTCTTTAGAAATTTTGTATTTGTACAATTTAAATTTATGTAATCTACTTAATAATATATTATTTTATAAACTACAAACTGTATCTATTACAGAATACTTTGCGCTGTTGTACACTGTATACTACAATACACTAAATATTACACTATAAATTGCCAGCTGTGCACGTTACAATAAACATAATTCGTGTTCGTACAATACGTTATACTGGACGTGTATTGTACATGATACTTAAATTAATAATACGTAAGACAGTTATTTCAGACCAATTACTCCGTAAATCTAATTGCACAGATTTCTCCAAGGTTTCAATCTGAATCTGTCATCTTAAGAAATACAAAAATAACAAAACAGAAAACCAATAAAGTTTTACGTCACTTGGTACAGTTAAATTTCCTTTTAATATGCACAATGTATTGTACTTAATATATTGTACGTTGTACAGTGTTCAGAGAGTTCAGATTTTATGAGATACATTTCTGAGATTTCTAATTTTTGGAGAATAAACTTATTCTTTAAAACTAACATATAGATTAGATAAGAAGCACTTTACCCTTAGATTGGGTTTTCAGTTTCACTTGAAGGTTTAGAAACACCGTTACCCTGCTCAGGGTAGGAGATAGAGCTGGGTGGAAACCAACCTGGGAGTAACTGAGTCGGTTCCGGACTCACGGACAGTTGAATCAACACTAACTACTAACTAGTGGAGAATTCAGTCCTTCTCATCTCATCCTACTCCATTCGATCCATAGATATATACAACCTGGATACAGGAATACAACCTGTGTACAAGATACAACCTGTATGCAATGATACAACCTGTATACAAGGATACAATCTGTATACAAGGATACAATCTGTATACAAGGATACAATCTGTATACAAGGATACAATCTGTATACAAGGATACAACCTGGATACTGGAACACAACTTGTGTACAGAAATACATTCTGTATACATTCTGAAATACAATCTGTATATAGGAATACGAATTGTACACCTGGATGCAGGAATACAATCTGTATAAAGGAATACAATCTGTGTACGGAATACAACCTGGATACAGGAATACAACCTGGAATACAGGAATATAATCTGTATACAGGAATACAATCTGTATGCAGGAATAAAATCTGTATACCGGAATACAATCTGTAAACCGGAATACAATCTATAATCTGTATACAGAAATACAATCTGGATACAGGAATACAATCTGGATACAGGAATACAATCTGTATACAGGAATACAATCTGTATACAGGAATACAATCTGTATGCAGGAATAAAATCTATAATCTGTATACAGAAATACAATCTGGATACAGGAATACAATCTGGATACAAGAATACAATCTGTATACAGGAATACGATCTTTATACAGGAATACAATCTGTATACAGAAATACAATCTGTATTCAAAGATACAATCTGTATACAGGAATACAATCTGGATACAGGAATACAATCTGAATTCAGGAATACAATCTGTATACAGGAATATAATCTGTATACAGGAATACAATCTGTATACAGGAATACAATCTGTATACAGGAATACGATCTGTATACAGGAATACAATCTGTATACAGGAATTTAATAGTCCAAAAATTATTTATTTAGTTTTTGTTAATAATTCCCTTCTAGACGTTCTTGAAACTTTTATGTTTTCTAATCCTAGCTATTTAACATATTCCTAAAATATTAATGATTTACCCCCCTTAATGTCTGATTTTATTCAAATTTAAAAACTTCTTTCTTCTACGTTTTATACTGTTTAAATGCATGCTAGGATTGGAAATGCTTTATGAAGCTATATCCCCCTACCTCCCCCCCCCCCCGCCGAAATTGTTGGGGATGTTTGGGATTTCCCACCCCATGGAAAGTTTAAATTTTATATTTCTTCAATTAAGCTTGGAGGGGAATAAATATCCCCCCTTCCCCCTCCTCCACCCCGCGCAAAGAAAACTAAAACAATCTGAATGGAGTAAAACCAGGGGGCGGAAACGTCATGTATGTGTGTCTGAACCAAAAGAGTATGTGTAAGTAATACCGAACCGAAGGTGTGTACTGAAGTATATACAGTACATAAGAATCTCGGTATTTGTACAGTCTAGGAGAGTACATTTGTTTATTGTTAGTTGGTTACTTGAAAATAAGTTTAATATACATGTAATATATTATTTATACATTTAAGTCAACACTATAAGCCAAATTTTCATGAAAAGAATATGATTTGATTAAAGTTTACAATAAACTACTCGTTATTCAAACTTAATCATAATTGACGACATTGTTCTGCAACTTCCTTGACTGCAGTCATGTTGTGTGTCCGTACCAAAAGAGTGTGCGTGTGTAATAACGAACTCGTCTGCAGTGCGACCGGCTTGCTTATGCCAGACCAGCGCCATTTCCCTTCCCTTTATTCTTATTCCCTGGTCAAAACTGAAATCTAAATCAGGTTCAGCAAAGCAACGTACAGCTAATTGGGGTGTTAATGAATTGGAATTTTTGTCTTTAAAGAAAAATCTTTTAATAATTAAATAAAGTTTATTTAATTATCGAATTTGGTTATCTAATTATTTTTGTGACATCAAAAACCTAATTTTAAGGTAAAAAAATGCAAGAATTAGTTAAAAGACTACCAGGATATAGGAACACACAAGGAGTTTTACTCCAATCTAAATTCTGTGAGAGTTTGAAAATATATGACAACATTTATATTCATACTGGCTTTGAAACCAAACTTTGCCTGAAAACTACAAGAATAGAGTTATTGCCACAAACTCTGATTTGCTAAGCCGTATGTCTATGCACCCCAAAGTCGTAAACCTTATATATTTCAAACTATGAATTCTGTTAAATTCTAGTTCAAATAATCTAAGTTTGAAATATAAAAGGTTTACACCATGAGAAATAGGGATTAGAAAATTTAAGTTTGAGGCAAGAACACAATTACTTTTATCCATAAAATTCAACCTTCTAAACTTAGAACCTGCAAACCAACTAAGAACATTCCCACAATTTTCCGAGTTCCTTAATTAAAATTTGAGGCATATCGGTCAAGGGGTTCATGATTTATGATCAGACAAACAAATAAACAAACACACGTATAAAAGACAGAGATTACTACTTTATATATATATTCTAGCTTGGGAACCCGCGCCAAGATTACTAAAAGTTACTTCCGCCGTTTACCCGCATTTGAACGATTTTACTGGGAAACTAAATGTTCGCTATTAAAATCGACCCACTAAACTTAGAATCTTAAATCAAAGCTATGAACATTCCTGTGGACCTCCCGAGTTCTCCAATCAAAATTTGAGGCAAATTGGTCCAGGAGTTCCTGAGTTATGATCGGACAAACAAAGAAACAGACAGACAAACAGAGATTTTATCTTTATATCTTCATCTTTCATATTTTTATTCGACTACAAAGCACGAGATAATACAAATAAAAAATCACAATTTACTATGTAGTTTGGACCCGCCTAACCAGAGTTGGTTGTTTTGATTTGTTGGGCCATTATAGATATCATGATATAGATGTACAGATTATGTATGTAAAAGAATCTTTCAGAAAATGGTTTCCGAAGTCTCATTTATTGTTAAATTATGAAAATGTACCGAGCAGTGTGCTTGGAAATAAAATATTCAGGGACGTATACTGTAGTTTATGCAGGGGGTGGTGGCATTTACTGAACACAAAAATCTCAAGCAATTCTTTCATTTTTAAATCAATATCATCCGTCCTAAAATATATTGATTATGTCACGTAAAGCTTTTTCTGTTTTGTCCGTCATCTGTGCAGATATATATATATAAAGTGCAGATAATACATATATATATTATATTATATGTATGTGCACATAATTTCATATTTCATCCTTTTCATATTTTCGTTAAATCTACAGGTTTTACGCACCTTTTTTAATTTTAAAACAAAAATGACATTTTCAGATAAAAATAAATTGAAAAAAGTCAGGTATTAGAAAACACTTTTTAAAATTATGTTTTAAGAAGCTTTTATCCATTATGTTACGAATCTTACCTTAACTTCAATTTCCTTGCTGCAACCTAATCAAAGAATTATAAATGATAAACTATTCTGAACCGTAAGCTTTTAAATAAGTAACTCGGCTTAACTCAGACTTTTGAATTCAGAAGTTTAACTACTCAGATATGTAAATATTAAGATATTTTAGTTGAAAAGTTAAATAAATTCTCAAGAGTGGGTTGACTTTGAAGTGTCGTAAAGCCTTGGTCTTTCATTTCACTAACTTAATTATACTTTTCTATAGCCCTTGACACGTATACTTCAGATCTATAAAGCACTTGTTTATAATTCTATTATTTAATAAGTTCTACGAAAGGAATTTATTTTTTGCCACAAACTCTGATTTCCAAATCGAAATACCTGTTCAATTTGATGTTGATATTTTCTCTGATGTTTCAAACTTTAAATTCTGTTAGCTCTTATAGCTTGAAATGTCAAAGGTTTGACCAATATTCAATGAGATACAGCATAAAGAACGAAGTAAACTACCAACGTAGGATTTTATCTATATTTAAAAGTTCCCGTCTCTGATTACTGTAAACCAAAATATGCATGGATATGGGAAAATGTACGTAAAGTTTGTATCAATAGGTAATTAAACATACATACACACACATACTACACTTCCTATTTAACATGGTTCACACAGTTCCTTCCGGTTTGACATGCTAAACTGTAAGCATATAAACTACAGAGCGTCCCTTATCATATTAGCAAACTTTAACGCCAGAATACGCACATAATGCTCGAAAAAAAACTAGTATTAATTAATATTTTTTTTTCAATTGTTAATCTTCTTTTATTATTTTTATTTTCTTTTTATTAGATGAAATATTTAATATTCTACATCTGTTTGTAAATATTAACCTATTTCAAATCTTTATTGTTATACAAATCTGTGAAAATACATGTTTTACAGATTTTAGCTTATTACTTTTATATCTATATATATATATATATATATATATATATAATAAACTGTCTGTTTGTTTGTTTGTTTTTATTCAATAAACGTCAAAACGGCTAAATTGATTTTTTGTGGGACCTCGCTTGACCCAAAGGGAAGGTTTATGGATAACCGAATTTTCAAAAATTTACCTCTATCAAAATTCGATTTTTGAAAATTTTGAAAATCCACGACATTTTTTATAGAATCTGCGAAGTTTGTTTTAGAAAAAGTTTTACAATGTATAAAAAGAGAAGATAAAAGCCTATATTTTTCATTACGATTGAAAATATTTAGACATTTAGTTTTACTCAGAGCTTTTAGAGGTGAACATTGTTTATAGTAGTGACCCTCTATGCATAGATGGTAATACCCGATTCACAACCAAACCCTCAAAAGCGTTGTCTGATCAAGTATGAATTAGATATCAACGTTTATAATTTTGGAAGCTTGCGGAATTCTATTGCTCGAAAACATATAGAAATTATCACAATTAAGACTGTTAAACCTAAAAGAAACGACAATATCTTCCACATTATTGATCAGATAAAGGTTTCTATGGAATCTTTGTGAATCGGGCATTGCCATGCTTTGCATGGAGGGTCACTTGAAATTACGCTTTCGACTTTTAAATGACTATCCTAAAATTTTGATATAAAAACAATATACATTTAGGAAAGATCTCAGATTGCAGAATCTTCTGGAGCCTCTAAAACGTAGAAAAACCTTGAACTTTCAAAGTTACTGTTAAAATTAAAATATAAGATCCGGAAAAATAATGTTAAATTTGATAAGTAAATTTTAATTTATAAGCTGAAGGGCACGGGCAGTCGTAGTACATTTGAATTTTCGAGCCGGTTCGAACTTTCCGGTCCCAGTGTGAACTGTATCGCCCGGACATTGGGTAAATAAAGCCGGTGCAACAAGGTTGACGCGGTCAGACTTTAGGTTGAATTTACTTTTACTAAAGGGTCAGGATTGCGTGAGGGTTTGTTCTGAGATTTTGGATGGTTCAATCTGCGGAACAATTCAGATAAGATTTCAAGGGTGTACCAGGGGAGGAAGACTTAAGCCGTAAAAATTCCGGAAGAAATTTTTAGTTGAAGCATTTTTTTAAATGTCTTAAAATGAAAACTCGGGCCATTGCCTATCCATACTCAGATCGAGCGCCTAAGGCCTAAGAATTAACATTTTAAAAACTGAATATGTGTATTTATTCATTTTAGACGAGATCCTTTTAAACATATAATATATAATTAAAATTTTTTTTTAACGCAACATCACTTAGCAACTGCAGTCTATAATGCGTATTGAATGCGTACAAAGTTCGGTGCTTGCGTCGCAGTAAGCGTATATATGATTTATTAAATAACAATGTATTTAATATTTTTTCAAGAAACAGTTCCGACAGGACAAAATATAAAAACATATATGCTTTTCGCCGTAAACAATAAACAGAAAAACAAATGCTTCCGCAAAAATAACCCGGTAGTTTTCATTGAAATTGTCAACATTTTTATCATACATCATAAAATATATTTTTGGTGTTCTTCACTTTTTATTTACGGATTTCTTTAGTATGTTATAGTAACATTTTAAAATTTGGACAGGACAGCAATCTTATTTATATTAGAACTTAATTGGAAAAAGGAAAATATAAAAGTATCAAAATTAAAAAAAACGAGTATTTAATTATCGTTGATGAAATAAAAACATTTACGCAATTTTACGCTTTATTACACGCTCTGTTTTTATTTGCAGCGACATAGTTAATATTTTTAAAATGATTTAAGTAGATTCAAGATAAAAAGTTATATAGCTGAAAAAATGGACGGTCAGTCTTACAATCTGCAATTATTTTACGATCTATCTTGAACTCCTTGGACGCTAACTGTACATTTATACAGGTGAATAGAGCGTGTAGCTGTAAATTGATGTAGTAATAAATAATTAGATCACCAGATGTCACTCTTGGAGTAATCCAGGAAGCTGGTTTGTTTCATTATGTAATATTATAGAGTTCAATTCACTCGGTTACTCAACAATAACTTGCAAGATATTTTGAAGAACAGTAGGTAGGGGGGGTGGGGCGCTTATAACATAAATGAAGGGGAGGGGGGGGGGTTGTCACTTCAAATCCCCCCTCTCAAAAATTAAAGTAAAGTAAAGCAGGCACACCAATTTTACACAGTAACTTAAACAAACTTGAGCTGTATAAAAGAGAGAGTGTAATTTGTAATTTTAAGTAACCCTCAATGCAAAAATGGCAATACCCGAATCACATCGATCAAACGGAGAAAATTGTTGTTTTTAGATGTTTAAAATTGTTTAAATCTGATAATTCCCACATGCTTTCCTGTAGTAGAAATGAGCAAGTCACTTTTGTAGAGAACCCACAGTTGAAAATAGCAGTTTTAAGAATTATAAACATTCTAATCTAATTATACTTGATTAAACAATGCTTTTAAAGGGAGTGTTGTGAATCGGGCATTGCCGTTTTTGCATATGAAGGGTCACTTTAATTAACGCATACAGTCCCTTTAAATTTGTTTATTTTCTACCTGAGTTGTGTTAAAGATTGCTAATAATGTTAGGTTTCGTAATTTAAAGGAACTATAGTTTTTCACGGGCAGCCATAGTACATTTGAATTTCCCAGCCGGGTCAACCTTTCCGGTCCCAGTTTGTAGTGCATCGCCCGGACATTTGGTAAATGAAGCAGACAATCAATAGGACTAGCCGGTGCAACAAGATTGACGCGGTCAGACATTAGATTAAATTTACTTTTACTAAAGGTTCAAAGGTGCGTGTTTTGCCACAAACTCAAATTTTGTAATCCTTACATGTTCTATTAAAGTCTAGGTTTATCATATCATAGGTTTACACCATTAGGAATTGCAAAGATATCTGGATTGGAAAATTTGAGTTGGTTGCAAAAACTATAAGAATATAAGAATTTGAGCCACGGCTGAAATATGGTTGGTTTTTACTTAAAATTGTATTAAACTTTTTAAGATTTAAGCCGGCGCTCAATTGAAACCGGTTTTTGGGAGATTTGAGACGCGGCTTAAATTCATTAAATTCTGACTCTGATTCAACAAATTTTCTCTTGCATTATTTCCATTCTCCATCTCTTGCCCTCTTTCTTATCCATGTTTCAGCCCCTCTCTCTCTCCTATACAGCCCTACCCTTGACTTATATCTTACTATTCTAAATATTAATGAATACAATACATTAGCACCACCACCTGTACAATGAATAAATTGTATATTCAGGAACCCGGAAATTGATGTTCATACGACTCCATTTTGATTATTTATTTTGTCTAAATATGTAAAAATGGAATTAATGTTGAAAAATATTGAAAAATGTTCAGGTTTTTTATTTACTAATTGTTTTACCCCTTATAGGACACCAAAACACCCGGCCCCTGAAAATTAAACCTACTTTGTAACTATTTCAGGGATTTAAGGACTTGCTTGCTGAACAAGGCAAAGGAAGAAGGGACTGATTACTCTATAATCTAATTGTCCGACCTGCAACCTGAGCTGGAAACTTTGATGATTGTGGATATATCGAATTCAATTCTTGATCTCCATCTTCTGTTAATCTGCAGATTAATTTAATCTTTTGTACCCTGAAGGGATAATGCAAATAAACAGATTAAGTATTGAATTATGTATTGATCCTTAAATGCAAAGTGTCCACTGTGGATATTGAGATCAAACGATCTGGAGACTATTAGTATCCAACAATAAAACTTCCCAACTCTGATGTCCTCAACCTTTGATATTTCAAGTTATCAATTCTGTGAAATGAAATACAAAATATATCGAAATATATATGTACTTAATATATTGAAATATCAAGGGTTTAATCGCATCACGATTAAATAAATAGAGATTAAAAAATTTCAATTTTTAAAGATAGAAATCAGATTTTGTGTGTAAATGTTTTACGCGGAATGAATTAACTTCTCTGGAACTGAAAGCAAATGATCGTTATAACTCACGGCAAACTAGACAGAAGAAAAGGATCAAATTATGCGTCATTACTGGTACAACTTTGTGAACTCGAGCTCCTTCAGTTTAGATTTTACGCACAAGTATGGGAAGCTAATTTATCCAGTTATACATATTAGAACATGAAAACATTTTTTCTTCTCGATAGCACAATTTGTTAAGAGAAGAAAGTACCAAAAAGTTTAAGATTTCAATATTATACGTGCAATTTACATAAGCTTAACGTGAGCTCCAGAAAAATGTTGCTCAAAATAGAAAAAACGTCAGAAATCTTATGTTAATATCATTTAACTTTCAACAAATTTATCGCCACTTTAGAATTTTAGTCAGAATGAAAATTCCTTTGATATAATGATGAAAACTTGCAAATTATGGATATCATGTGATGATGAGAGACGAAGGTTTGTCAACAAAATAAAACAAAATATTTAAGAAATAAAGTAAAATTTTCAATAAAACGTGAAAAGTAAAATTTGATGAACGAGGAACAGGAAGTATGAATGAAGTCCAAAATAAACGATTGAACGTGAGCAATTCAAAACGTCTATTAAAAGATACGGGGCAAACCTGACTCACACGCGCAGAAAAGAAAGAGCGCGGGAAAATGTTAAGATGGCGGATATGAAATTAATAATTTTTGTCACATACAGTTTTTAACATAAATCACATTTCAAATCCATTCACAATCCTCTCATTTGGCAATAGCTACTTATATATGTAGCAAATATAGAAACCACATAGTAAATTACATTGTACATTGTCCTTATAGCTAAATGTGCCCATTAGTAAATACTTAAATCATGTATTGCGATTAACCCAATCAATATATGTAGATATATATATATAACTCCATCATACCCATATTGTGATAGCTTAAATATGTTATATATAACGGCGCATAACTTGTAATTATGCTGTTAAGACGAAATTCTTAACTTATCTGAAGAAATATACTTATGTTGTAATAGAGACTCCGCTTTGATTGCTGCGAGAGAGTTATCACGTCCTTCTTCTAAACGAATGAGTTGAAGATTGTGTCCTAGTTGAGACATTGATAGTTTACAAGATTGTGTTCTAGTTGAGGCATTGCTAGTTTACGAGAACGTGTCCTAGTTTAGGCATTGATAGCTCAAGATTGTATCCTAGTTGAGGCATTAATAGTTTGTGAGATCATGTCCTAGTTGAGTCATTGATATTTCAAGATTGTGTCCTATTTGAGACACTGATAGTTTACGAGATCGTGTCCTAGTTGAGGCATTGATATCTCAAGATTGTGTCCTATTTGAGACACTGATAGTTTACGAGATCGTGTCCTGGTTGAGGCATTGATAGCTCAAGATCGTGTCCTAGTTGAGGCATTGATAGCTCAAGATCGTGTCCTAGTTGAGTTCCGTGCTAGTGTCCGGGTTTAGACATTGATAGCTGAGTGTAACTGAGTTGTACCTGGATAGATTCGTGTTCGAGAAACCGTTATTGAGTAGGGCACTCACTACATAAACACTTCTGTTCAAGGAAGGAAATGAATCTTTCCCACAAACTCTGATCTTCTAATCCCTATATCTTTGTAACACAATGTCGCATACCTTAGATATTTCTCATTTTATGAACTCTGTGAGATCAAGTAACCACAGTTTGAAATATAAATGTTTTGCACCAATCAGGTTGCAAAGAAATGCGCGGGTTAGAAAATGTTAGTTTGTGGCAAATACTCCATTCCTTTGTTGTAGCTATCTTTTAAAACGGCTGGAAAACAGGTTTTTTGGGGTCACCCTGTAATATTTTCAGATTCAACGGATCAGAAGACGACAATAATTTTTATTATTTTAAAATTGAGATACAAATCTAATGAGTTAACCTGATAAAACCGAAAATTTCCATTTAAATAAACAAAGAGATAAATGATTATTTTAAGCATTGAACCCACTCCTAAATTTAACACGTCTAAATAAAGATTTTTTGCGGAAATTACCTTTAACTTAAATTAATGTTTTTTTTACATAATCTAAGATTGCTGTTACCATGTTTAATTAACAAAGTATAATTTATGTTTTGAATTAATCATCTTGAACATTCACTTAAATATAGATTGTATGAGCCCAAGGAGTAAGGAATAGAAAGAAGATACAACTGACGCGACCCGCCCTACCATATGATTATACATGCTTTGCAGACGGTACTTCATTTGAATAAGAAATATTTGTCTGATGTACATTTACCGCGAATACAATAAACTATTCTGAATATTTCTTATACGTAAATGAAGTACCGTCTGCAAAACATGTATAATCATATGGTAGGACGGGCCGCGTCAGTTGTATCTCCCTTTTATTTCATACTCCTTAATCAGGTCTGTATCGGAATTTGTTCAGTCATGTTTTGATATCTCCTTCAAACTCCGTAAAACCCCGAAAGATGTTATTATACTTATCTTAATAGGCAGTCCAACAAAAAGTATGTAATAGGAAATATGAAAAATATACATTTAATGGGTCAAAACTGGTTCTAAAATTTAGGCTCGCTGGACTCTATTTTACCGTGGGATATTTACGGTAATTATTAAAGCAAAACTCATAAATTATACTTTCTATAAATATATGTACATATCTCCCCCCTCCCTCTCTTCCTTCATAGCATATGTTTATCATAACTCATACATGTGGTTTACTTTCATTTTATTTGGATCTACTCTTTAATTATAATTGCCTTTACAACAGGATCAAACATATGAGAGGGAAGGGGGGTGGGGGCAGTTATAATCTGACATTACCCTCTTTAAATGGAGGGTTAGGTACAATTGTAACAAATGTAATATAATTTCACTATATCTTTGTACTCTGTTATATGCTAATCTATAAAGTTGAATGATCTGACTGCCGGTCAGTCTAATTTTTACCTAAATATAGTTTACAGAGATACTCTGATTACGAATGCCACAAATAAAAAAGTACGAAAAAGTACCGCTGCAAGTATTTAGGACAAAAATTTAAGAAAAAATTCCGCACAGTGGTCTCTAAAGTTAAATACATATTTTTTTAATTGTGTTCTCTATATAATAACCAGGGGGGGATGATAGTTCTCTACCTGTGTGCTCAGTTAGCTGTACTGTACACTTACAACTGTTTACTAATATTGATATACAATAGGTTAGGCCAGAATCAACTTATAGTAAACAAATATGCAGTACGCTCTCGGTATAGCTTATGGCCTATACAATTAGAAAAGGATTAGCGTATATCATCACTCTATACACTATAACCTCGTTGATAATAACCTTCAGAGATATCCTGAAGGAATCAACCTAATCCGTTGAACTACTGATTCGGATTAGTGCTTTCTGATTGGATTAACCATGCAAAAGCTCCGATCTGTGATAAATAAGTTTTGTTCTGCTATAATTTTAGGAAACCCAATCTACAAAACCAGCAAGGGCACCCTAAATAAAGCTTCGGTGAGTACTGCAGTCATCTGCAGTACTCGGACCGAAAAAAAGTCGTTTTCAGGGGAGAGTGTGAGACAAGTAAAATATAATATTTTCAACAACATTTGTTAGCTTCCATATCATCCAAAGAAATGAGCAGTCCCTTAAGCGTTTTTTCCTCTCCTCTTAGTTACGCTGTTCACTAGAAGTCCTTGGGTTAATTAAAAAAATCGGATCTTTCGGCGAAAAACTAGGATTACAATGGGCAAAAATATTTAAAATTTTTATTTTTTATTTTTAAAATTTAGTTTTTTCGAAATAAAATTTAATTAATTACGATAATATTATTGATTAAAACCCTAGCTGTATTTTTGTGCATACAGAAGCACAAGATATGTCAGTAAAGCACACATGGTGAAGCTGCAAGAATGTTAAATTTATCAAGAATTCAGATTTTTATTTATTTATCATGTTTATCCGCATCTGTACTTGCTCAGGGGCAGCAGAGGTAAATATATTATTTTAATACCTTCATTTATATTTCACATTGTCCTATCATTGTGATCGACCGGTATAAAATATCAGAAAATTCGGTCACTTTGTTAGAATTGAGCTTTTGAGAATAATGCGATCTCCTAGCAGCTGTTACTCCGTCTCTCTTTCCATTATTGACATGGCAATCGATCTAATCAGATGTACATAATCCCCTGGGATATAAAAACAGTTGTTAGGTGTTACAGGCATTTTCCCGAGGGCGACTTCCCAAGTGACAATTTCCCAAGTGGCAACTTCCCAATCGGTAACTTCCCATAGGTTAGGTTAGGCCTTCTGAGCCGCGGCAGGCTGTAATGACTACTGAGGGACGAGTGCTGCGGCTAGGAAGCCGGGCGCTGCGGCTAGGACAGACTTGGTAAGTTGCCGATTGAGAAATTGCACATTTGGGAAGTTGAAACTTGGGAAAATAACCCTTGGGAATTTGCCACCTGGGAAAACGCCTTTGGAAAAGTCTAACATCGTTCCTAAAACTCAATTCCTAAATAACATGAAAAAAAACCCGGAAAATGTTTATTTTAGAGAAGATATGATGAAAAAGTCTGCAGCGTTTTGTATTTAAGGATACTGATCCTAAACTTTCAGTATTATATTTTTTTACATTTGCAGGGAATTTTTTTAAATTAGATATTCTGATATTTAAAAAAAGGAAAAATTGTCTACGACGAAATTACATGTAGACAGAAAAAAATAAATATTTTGCTATAATAATGTTTTTCAGTGCAGTTTTCATTGCTTTTCACTTTTATTTTGACTAAATACTTCTATAGTTTTATTTGAAAAAAAACAATAAAAATTGTGTTATATTGTATGAAATTGGTAAAGAATCTTTATAAAGTTGATTTTTGAAAGCTTGTGTATAAAAAAACATGTGAATTGTGCAAACTCCAATATGACATATAATCCCCTCAGGGCTGCATTGATGAACCTTGCGAAGACCCTCTCCGAGAACCTTCAGAGCACTATCTCCTCTACCTCTACCCAGATACAGGATTTAAACTGGAGAAATGGGAACCTCACTCTAGGTAGAACTTTAAGCACAGAGATGAAAACCAATTTATTATCAGATTTACCCACATAACATGATGAGACTTAAATGACGACCTTAAATTCATTTATTATGGTGCATGATTTTAAGAGGAAAAATATATAACGAAACTGATTGCTCGCCTCAAACGAGTGGGGGAAGGCAGGCGGCCATAAGCCACAACATTTTCCCTTCCATGCCACATTTTAGTTTTTTTGTCTTCCGGCAGTCATGAGCCACAACTGTACGGTCTTTAATGCCACAGCATTTGAATCTTCTCTTCCAGCAGTTACTACGTTTTTAAAAAATAAATTTAGTGCATTGAAATTGTGATTTTAAAAAATCCAGCGGCGTCATATATTATATTTAAGTTTTAAATTGAAATAATGACGATTCCTTTTAATGAAAACTTACTTTCCCCAAAAATAAATTCAATCTTTCTTCTAAATTGGCTTATTTTTGAAAATTTGCACTATTTAACAAGAAAATTGCAAAATTGTTTTTTTTTCGAGGAAATCTGTAACGCTTAGGTAATGACAGTTAATATTGTGATTTTTCTTATCTTTATCTTATTCTTTAGACTACCTCAAACAATTTGTCTCAGTGCCCACAATGCGTAAAATTTCTTTGTATAAACTGAACACACAATTCGTTGATCTTTAATAATCTTCTAACATTTCTTAAAGGTATGATCTTTCGCGTAACGCAACAGGATTGTTAAAAATTGCAATTTCACTACATTAAATTTATTATTTAAAAATTTATAACTGCCGGAAGATTCAAATGCTGTGGCATGGAAGAACGTACGGTTGTGGGTCATGGCTGCAGGAAGACAAAAATGATAATATGTGGCATGGAAAGGAAAATGTTGTGGCTTATGGCCGCCTGCCTTCCCCCGCTCCTCAATCTCTTATTTTCTAGAAACCATACTCTTTCATCTGAAGAATGTTAACCTTCAAGATTTCAAACGTCAATTTTTTTATCTAGAAAAAATCACAGATTTAAATCAAGTTGCCCAAATATTAGATTAAGAGTTTGAGATGAGATTTCTTTCTGCAGGCGTGGAAGGATTAGAAGTTAAGGTTTCAAACTCCTCCGTACTACTGGAGAACCTGGAGCAGAGAATATTAAGCCTGGAGAACCAGACCTCGCTACTTAAAGTTTGTTTTTTCTTCCCTTGAAATTCTAGATCGTAATAAAACCAAAATCAAGCAAAAAATGCAAATTTATGACATCATTTAAGGAATTTGGTCTTTGCCACAAACTCTGATTTTCTAATCCCTATATTTGCAACCCAATGTCGTAAACCTTAGATATTTAAAGCTGTAAATTCTGTTAGATCAAATAATCTAAGTTTGAAATATTATAGGTTTACACCATCAGGTTTTGCAAAGATAAAGAAAGTGAGTTTGGGAACTATCTTTATGATAAAGCTTTTCGCCATGCAATACATATATATTTATATTTGTATCTATGTTAGCAATAGCCGGTCAAACGGCTAAACCCAATTGGGATACACTGGGGGTAACATATAGGCTAAAGAAATCATTTTTTTTGCAAAATCTATTTTTAAAACATTTTTTTTTATTTCACGGGCAATGCCGGGCACTTCAGCTAGTAGAAAATATAAAATAACTGATTATTTAAGGAGAGAAGAGAACTGGAGGAAAATATTTGGAAGTTCAATACTTTAGGAAAAGGATAAATAGTTCTGTTGATACAATCAAAAAGTATTTCTATTTCATGATTTACAAAAACTTATCAAATGAAGAAAAAAAAAATCAAGAATTTCATTTGTAAAGGAGTTGAGTTTTTGCTACAAACTCTATTTTCTAGTCCCTTTATCTGTTCAACCCATGATATGTCGCAGATCATTGATATTTCAAACTATTAATTCTATTCGATCAAATAATCTAAGTTTGAAATATAAAGGTTTTACTCCATCAGGTTGCAAAGATATAAGAATGGGAACATTTGAGTTTGTGTCAAAAACTCAATTCCTTTAACAAAGTATCTATTGTTTTTTTCAGTTATTTCCTTTTTTTATATTAAGGATTTTTACAATCTTTCTAAATTCTAAGTTCCTAAACATATCTTGCAGATTTATAATTAGTGAACGAAGTGCTTGATGGCAACTAATAAAAGATTCTTACTGATTTGTTGACAGCTTAATACAAAGCTACGATCAAATCTTTACCCCTCTCCCCAGCACTCCTTCTATCTATCTATCTATATATACTTTGCTTGTCTGGGCGTTTAATTGTCTGTATCCAATAAACGTCAAAACGGCAAAACCGATCGGGCCCAAATTTTAGGGAAGTTTTATGGATAATCCAAATTTCAAAAATTAGCCTCCAACAAAATTCGATTTTCATTGAATTTTTAATATTCACGAAATATTCTTTATAAAATCCGCGAAATGTTTTGTTTTTGTTTTACAATCATACAATGTATACAAAGAGAAAATGTTCACAATTGAAATGGAAGATGGGCGCGAAGCGCCCTAAAAGCTTAGTAGAATAAAAGCCTGAGACCAAAGTACAAATATATATGTAATGAATATCGTGTAACCCTATATCTGTAAACCTGAACTACGTTGTACATTATTAATAACCTAACTGCGCTTTCAATTAATTATCGACGTTTGTAAATAACTACGTAAAACCTGTATCACGTTTTAGTTTAATTACGTTTGTAAATAAGTACGTAAAACTTGTAATCAAGTTCATTAACTTAACCTATATCATAGAAACCAAATATTCATTGGAATAATACTATGTCTGATTACGGTGTTAGCAGAGGCGCAACTAGGACTTTTGCTAGGGGGGGGGCAATATATTATTTTGTTAGGGTTGTCGCCCCCCCTCTCAGGTGCTAGGGGAGGGCGCGCGCCCGGCCGCCCCCCCCTAGTTGCGCCTATGGGTGTAATTATATTCCTCGTTTTTGCAACGAGAGGGTTTGAGTGTATCTTGTAAAACAGATACCTGAGAAAACAGATAGAGTTGTGTCTGGATTGATATTGATACTGAAGTATTATAAAACGGAACAGTTCTTATGCCTTGTGGATTAACGAAAGGGATTAAGAATTGAACGGAATAGTTCTAATGCCTTGTGGATTAACGAGAGGGATTGATTGTTGAACGGAACAGTTCTTATGCCTTGTGGATTAATGAGAGGGATTAAGTATTGAACGGAATAGTTCTAATACCTTGTGGATTAACGAGAGGGATTGATTGTTGAACGGAACAGTTCTTATGCCTTGTGGATTAATGAGAGGGATTAAGTATTGAACGGAATAGTTCTAATACCTTGTGGATTAACGAGAGGGATTAAGTATTGAACGGAATAGTTCTAATACCTTGTGGATTAATGAGAGGGATTAAGTATTGAACGGAATAGTTCTAATGCCTCGTGTATTAACGAGAGGGATGAGTTGTACCTTGATTGATACTGATCTAAAAGTATTTACTACAGTATATATATCAGAGTTGGTTAAATTGTATATTTCTTCTCTTACTTCCTTGAACCTTACTTCCAGTTTTATTCCGAGAAACTTGAAATAAACGCTTTCTAATTTCATGGTTTGTAAAATAGGGTGTTCCAATAAACATGAGAGATAATTCTTATCGAATTCCGTCTTTAATAATTAATAAATGCAAAATTTTATATCAAACAAAAGTAGTTTGTATTTTATGACCAAGGCAAAGTTTTGAAATACCAAAGGACGAATTTAAAGAATTTAATCCGCGTCACTAAACCGCCAAAACCGGTTCCAATTGAGCGCCGGCTCAAATCTTGAAACACTGAATACAATTTTTAAGTGGAACCAACCATGTTTGAGCCGCGTCTCAAATTTGAGACACAGTCCAAATCCTTTAAATTCGGCCTCAAGATTACAAAAGCATTTGAAACTTTTGAATTAGAGAAAAGGATTAAAGTTGCTGAACATTAATCTGATTTTTTATTGGTCAGAAAACTTTAAAGGTTTGATGCTAGTGTTGAGTGCTATACGCATACAAAAGAATGCTGCGGAAATCACAGACGATTTAAAAGTTCGTTTCCATGTTTATTGAAACTCCCTGGATGTTAAGATTAATACCCTCTTATTTATCCCAGTATGTAATGCATCCCTGGAAACCCTGAGAGAAAATCTGGAAGAGAAAATTTCTCAGCTGGCGGTGAGATTTTGTAAAAATTAGACCATTGTTAGCTTTTCCATGATTCAATTTCAGGTTGGAAAACCTGCTCCGATCCCTCCCTTCACACTTGACAGTTCCAAGAACTCTAACAGTAAAATTAACACAGAGGGAGACAAATCTTTGGACCAGGAAGGTTAATAACTTAGTTTAAAGGGATTGTAAATGCCCTGTCCGTCAAGATTTTAGAAAAAAAGGATTGGTACCAATTTTTTTGGTCAAGATTATTTTTTTTACTTTAAAACTTCATTTTAAAGAATTTAAAGGGTCTTTGTGTAACTTTCATATTTTAAATAGACAGCTAGGTTGGATCAATTCCAAGATACTTATTCAGAATCAAAGACTAGGTTAGTTTAAATATCGCTTTGCTCTAAATTCTTCAATGAAATTTTTGAATTCGGAATGTTATTTTGATTATGTTCACTACTTATACTGAATGTCCTCTAAGTATACATAATGTCCTTTTAATATACTGAATGTTTTTGTCCTTTAAGTATACTGAATGTTAAGGTTCTCTAAGTTCACTGAATGTTTATGTCCTCTAAGTTTACTGAATGTTCAGGTTCTCTAAATGTACTGAATGTTTAGGTTCTGTAAGTATACTGAATGTTTAGGTTCTCTAAGTATACTGAATTTTTATGTCCTCAAGTATACTGAATCTTTATGTCCTCCAAGAATACTGAATGTTTATGTCCTCTAAGTTCACTGAATGTTCAGGTTCTGTAAGTATACTGAAAGTTTATGTCCTCTAAGTATACTGAATGTTTAGGTTCTCTAAGTATACTGAATGTTTATGTTCTCTAAGTATACTGAATGTTTATGTCCTCTTGGTATACGGAATGTTTATGACCTCTAAGTATACAGAATGTTTAAGTCCTCTAAGTATACTGAATGTTTAGGTTCTCTAAGCATATTGAAAGTTTAGGTTCTGTAAGTATACTGAATGTTTATGTCCTCTAAGTATACTGAATGTTTTATGTCCTCTAAGTTTACTGAATGTTTATGTCCTCTTAGTTTACTGAATGTTCAGGTTTTCTAAATGTACGGAATGTTTGACTTCTGTAAGTATACTGAATGTTTAGGTTCTCTAAGTATACTGAATGTTTAGGTTCTCTAAGTATACTGAATGTTTAGGTTCTCTAAGTATACTAAATAAGCTGGATAATCTATTGGCGGATTATGAGTATTATGATATCCCACCTCCTTCCGCTCCTCTCCCTGATAACCCAGGGTCTAACACAAGCTCCGTAAATATCTCCGTCAACGGCTCCGTGGACACTCTTGTCTCCTTCACAAACCAACTTCTCCTGGAGCTTAACAACAAATACACAAACCTTGACAGCAAGGTGGGTTCACATCGGGGAGTATCCAGGGGGGCGGGGTTTACAGTTAAAAGCCTTAACTTTCCGAAAGGGGGTTCAGCCCACTGTTATCACCCATAAACAGTTTTCGCAGGCATTATGCTCACATACGTATTTCAACGAACTTTATAAAAACAGGAACATGAAGGATTCACACCACTACCCTTAAAACCGTGATCAATATTGTAAAGTATAACATTAAAGATACTGTTCAATTCTGATTAAATCTTTATTGTTTTACTTGCAGAAGTAATAATTTGCGCAATTTTTTTAGAGAAACCAGAGCTGAAAATAATAAGGTTTTGTAATTATAAATAAAGCTTTTAATGGTACTATTATGAATCTGACATGCCGATCTATACATGAAGGGTTAATTAAGCTAACGCACACAATCACAGAACCTTTAAAATACAAAAAACGCCATTTACGGGCGTATAAACTCTATTGATAAAATAGTATTATCATAAAAACATATATATCGAGCATTCTAGTGAAAATTTTTTATCTTTTTCAATTGGAGGTTCATTTGTATTTTTAGATTAATAATCCCTTGAATTAACCATTTTCTGGTTCCGCTTTTTCTTTATTATCCTAGTATTATCTAATATTATGTTATTTTTCACAAACCTTTCAATATTAGCATTTATATTTTTTGAACATTTTGGATAATTTTTTTAAATCACATTTTACCTTTTTTCTTTCTTTTAATTCACTTCTTCCATTTTTGAATGAGCCCTTTCCCTCCCAGTCTTAAATATTTAGACATTACACTTAGTTTCCTATCCCTATCATAAATACTGTCGTCGACGTATATATCAATACAATAAAGCGACTTTTTAATTCGATTTTGAATTTCTACCAAGCTTTCAAACAGGATGGATACACATGGGATACACATAAACATGGAAACAGAGAGAAGCTGTCAATTATCAGCTTTTCTTTATTTACTTGTAAACTTGTAATTTGAAAAAGTCGTATTCATTGTATTGATATAAACGCAGACCACTGTATATCTTGAAGAAAATATTTCATGATCAAATGAATTTAGCAAAAGAAATCTAATGAATGTTTTCCAGGTTTAACTTTCCCACTGATTAAAGGGGGAACGTATGATTTATGCCTCGGTAAAGTAATCTCAAACCACAGTCTTCTGCAAATTTTACAATTATTATTATCAACAAATATCAGGAGTTTGCATTTCAGACAAACAAAGAAAAAATTGCTAAACTACTCTTTTTAAAAATAAGTTTTTTTAATCTAAATGTATTTTATCTTTTAACCTAGCACTTATTTCATTGGCTCATTTCTTCACACTTTCTAGATACAGTAAATACAGTAAAGAATTGTTTTACTTCAGATGTTTGGTTCATCTTGTGAACATTTTTGATACATTTATCATTTACTTCTGAAAACATGGTTCAATGAATCTAGATCTCTGGGTTGGAGAGGGAAGGGGAGAAGACTAAGAAGAAAATGAAAGAAAACAAGTTTGAGGATGAACTGCTCCGGGAGATGACAAGGATAGAGGACGAGGTTGGGTTCAAGATCTCCAGAATAAAGGATGATATTGCTACCGGAGAACAGTCTATTAGGACGGAAATAAAACTCAAGGATGAAGATATCGAACTTTTAAAAAAGGTAATAATTGTGTCTTAAAAGAATTTAAATTTAATTCATTATTTAAATACAATCCTTTTAAAGGAACATACACAACAATTAAGAGACGGGTTTGATGATCGTATTTGATCTCTGAAATACTTTGAAGCATTTATTCGACCATTAAATAATCACAAAACACTGCTTTTTTCCGAAATTAGGTCTGGCTTTTTGGACTTAAAAATATTAGTGGTATGACTAAATTTAAACAAAATTCTTCATATCTCCAATAATATTTAAAGCACAAAAAAAGCAAACCACATTTTTTAAATACCAGGTGTTTTTTGATTATTGCTAAAAGTATAAGATTAACCAATGATTGGCAAATTATTTTGAATTATTTGCCTCTAAATTTTCCTGAGACACTCTGTAAGTTGTAATTAAGTTTATTCTTTAACATCTAATTTACAAAATATTTGAAAGGTTATTTTTAACTTTAGATAACCACGAGTCGTCTGTCAATCTATGAGTCTAGAATAGATGCTCTGGAATCCATGATCCTAAACCTAACAATATCTAATAATCAAAACATGGAACAGTTTCTTCAAAGTAACAAGGTAACATGTATACAGGGTTCTCCAAAAAGGATGAGACGACTTTACGGAATTTATTAAAACTGTTTTTAACTTACATGGTTCCTTGCAAGCTTGAACCTGTTTCTTTCATCTCTGTAATTGTAGAGATACATTTAAAAAAAAACATTTTATAAGAAATAAAAGTATTGGCTCTGGATCTGCGCATTATTAACTTTTCATTAAAAATAAAAATATATTTTAGTTGGAGAAAAAAGATGAGCCGGAAGTAAGCACAACAGGAATATATCTATTCTGATTAATTTTGGAATGTTGTTATAATAAGTCCCGCAGTACAAGGTGTCCCAGGAAAATTGACAGTTGGGAGACGATCCTTCAAGATCGTCTTTGATGGTGATCTTTGAAATATTTCATCAAAAGCGCCTTTTTATCGCATTAAGCCTATACCCCCTTTCATTTCTCGCGAACACTCCCTTTAAACTAAAATAAAGATGACAAGGATAGATGAAATTTGTCTTGGTATAAGAGAGATCCAGAGAACCTGAGTTTCTATCTTCTCAAACCTCACAGGATCTAGATAGGATTGCAGCCTTTCTAGACGGAGATTCTGATACTTCATCCTCAACCTCATCCTCGTCCCCATCCGCATCCTCCTTCGCTGGATCTCGAACCGGGTAAGACACGTTAAACTCAGGTAAATAAGTTAAGTTTAAAGTCTTTTAGGTTTTTAATTATAACTCCTTTTTTGTAGAGCTAGCGAAAAAGAACAAAAATGTTTTGAATTTCTATAATGTAATCAAATTATTTTGCTTTTTTCAATTGTGACAATTTACAAAAGATATTTTTTCAACAAAGCCCGTGGAAAAAAAATTGAAAAAAATTATTAGAATTTTTTTGAGCCTGTAACACTCCCCGCCACCTATGAGTGTCCACAAAAAAATTTCAGCCCAATCGATCCAGCCGAATAGCCGGCTATACGCAACATATCCTTACGAATTCTTTTCTTGTATTATATACAGTAAACCCTATATAAGCCAAACATCGAAAGAATTTTTCAAATGTCGTCTTAACAATTTTTCAATGGGTTTAATACTTTTTTACGTAAATCTCAGTATTTGCGAAAATAAATAAATAGCCATGAATATGCGGGAACAGTTTTAAAGAGCTCAATATAATCATTTAATTAAAAAACTAAATATCTGCAACATTCCATTAACAGAAAGTGAAGAATATGACACTTGATGAATTCTTTCGATGTATGGCTTATTTAGGGTTTAACTGTATGTAAACAAGAGTAAGGAACTTGTTTGGTCGGATATCATGATTTAAGAACTATCTGGGTTACCTATTTAGGGTTTAACTGTATGTAAAAAAGAGTGAGGAACATATCATGATTTAAGAACTATCTGGATTACCTATTGCTCTAAAGAAAAAGAAACGAGATTTTAAACTAAAAGAAGATTACCATAGTTTAATGTGATTTTCGAATTTTAACTTTGGAAAACCCAACAGCTCAAAATTATTTTCCTTTCAGCCTAAACTGGAAATGTCAATTGGTAATTATAAAAGTTCGCCACCAAGGCACCAACCTTGCAATTTTTATTCTGATCTATTTCTAAAAAAGATCGTTTCTAACAATTTCCAGATGCAATATTCTTAGCGAAATTTTGTTACTGAAAGAAAGAATAAAGATGACAATCAGTCCACAATTATTTAGTTATCACTATAATAAACACCAGAAATTATATTCGAGAAAAAATCCAAGTACGTTCAATTATCTGTCTTTCCAACATGGCCATGTGGAATTCAAAATAATTTTAGAAAGCTTTAAAACATTTTCGACATTTCTGCTGAATATTATTGGGTTTATTATTCAAATAATTTCATAAAAAATTTTAAAATTGTAAAATTTTGTAAAGTAAAATCTTTAATAATCAAGGTTTTCTTGCGCTATATTTCCAGGAAAAACGATTTTCTATGTATTGTCTATCATTGTAGGTAAAGGAACTGAGTTTTTGCCACAAACTTAAATATTCTTATCCCTATATCTTAGCAACCCAATGTCGTAGACCTTAGATATTTCAAACTATTAATTCTGTTAGATCAAATAATCTAAGTTTGAAATATCAAAGGTTTATACCCCCTAGTTCCAGAGATAAAGAAATTAGAAAATTTGAGGTTGTGGCAAAAACTCAATTCCTTTAAGCAAATAAGAAAGAGTTTGATATGGCAGATGTCCTGCATGGAGCGGACTCTTGCATGGGGCGGACTCCTCCGAAAGTTTTAAACACAGTGTTAGACATAAAAACCAATGTTATGACATTTTTCAATATTTATTAATGTATTTTGATTTAAAAACACTTCAAAAATTATCTATGTCTCGAGTAATTATTGTTTCGTGATTTGAAAGGAAGACCCTCTTTAAAATACATTGAAGAACTAAATGCGTATTCAATATATATCAAGTAATAATTTTTAATGTTTTGACATTGCTTTTTATGTCTTACATTGTGTTAAAATGGTAAAAATTTCAGGGGTGGAGTTCGCTCCTTACAGGACACCGGACATACAGGGTTAGTTCGGATGTGATTTTAGTATCGAAGCATACGGAAACTTACTATTTAAGCGCTGTCACACTTTGTGCGTCCTTCATATGATTCTTCACTGTGCGTCCTCATAATTAGTGGATCTTAATTTGTGCGTCCTTCATATGATTCTTCACTGTGCATCCTCATTATTAATGGATCTTAATTTGTGCGTCCTTCATATGATTCTTTACTGTGCGTCCTCATTATTAATTTGTGCGTCCATTTAAGCTAAGTGCTTTTTCTTTACGGTTTTGGAACAGAGAATAAAGATGAATGTTACCAATGAAAAGAAAGCCATCAACGCATGAAATCCAGTTTTTCTAGATTTTTAAATCCGAAACTTAAACTTATTATACAGGGTGACCCAATAAAAATGGGAATTAATTGAATCGACTTCTATACCTTCTTTCGTAAATATAATTTTGTAACATTTCACACAAAAAACCATTAGTCTTGGGATTTCCAAAATGTGGTCTACCCTTTCTTCACCTTCAAAATTGACGGCGATATAAGGAAATTTTTTCAGATTCCAGTTGATTAAAAATTAACAAAACTGTTTATATGTTTAATGTCTCCGTCAATTATATAGAAACAAAGAAGGTAGACCACATTTTGGAAAGCTCATTAGACGTTCAATTTGCTTTTGATGCACTTTGTCATTTATCAATTATCGGAAATGAAAGACGATATTCAAGTTGTCTATCAATTCCCATGTCTACATGTTATTTTTTATTTTTATAAATTTGAACTTTTTTGTAGAGGGATCGATGGTTCTTCTTCTTCTCGTGATCATTACTGGAACAAATATAATTCGGAGGCATCAAATCCTCCACTGGTCCTGAAGGACAGATATGAGGCAGCTGATAGATCCCGACGTCGGAGTGGACGGTGGCTGGTATCTGATGATTATGAAAATCAGGATTCAAACAACTGTGATTGTTTATTTATGCAGGTACAGGGTGTCCCACGAAACATGACAATTGGTGAATAGTTTGCAATGTCTTCTTCCATGATACTGTACTAGTTATTTGAGACTTTTTGCAGTTTATTTCGTTAAACAAATCTTTTACTCAAATATATATTTGCTTGAAATCAATTTTCCTATAATATCACTGCCATTTAGTATTTCTTATCATCATCTTTGGTATTAAACAACTTATCAAATTATGGAAGAAGACATTTTAGAATAATCACAAACTGTCATGTTTCGTGGGACACCCTGTATTAAGGGACTGTAGACGTAATTTCGAGTGGCATGTCCGATTTACAAGGGTACCTCTTAAATCTTTATCGGAGCTACAGGGAGATATTGTCGTTTTTCTATCTGAGAAAGTGTTTAATTATGACAATTTTCTATTTCCTGTTGTTGCAATGCATGAATCCGCAAGTCACTTTTATTGAGCAATTAATTTATTTTTAAGTCACAAAAATAGGTATGACAAAGACAAAGGTAACCGTTGTGAATCGGATGTGCCATTCTATATGTGAACGGTCACATGGGCTTGCATCTTTATATAGTTCCTTAAAGTAATCCATTCTCAAGTACGTAGTACTGCAAGGTCAGAAATGCATTTAAATAATCATTTCTCTGAAAGAATATTTATTTAAAGAAATCTCAGTCGAAATTCATCATTTGGAGACTTCCATTTTCTTTTTCTCTTTTTGTTTTAAATTATGCATTTTTCGCTTTTTAATACCATAACAGAAAAAATAATCACAGGGTTATGAAATGTGAAAGAAAGATGAATACTTTAAAATTTGTATTGAACATTGCTTAGAAACCTTTGCCTGAAAACTAAACTTTCCTAATTAAAGTCAAAACCCACTCAACTTTGTATTTTCAAACCAAGCTAGGGACATTTTCGTGGTTTATCAAGTTTGCCAATCAAAATTTAAGGCAGTAAAAGACAAGAAGAGACTACTACTTTATATATAAATATAGTCTTATATTGGTATATATTCTAGGAAAAAACCATTTTTAAAAAAAATAAGAGTAAGCGAAATCAGAATTGCATCCTTGGCAAATCTGTAATTAATCTGTATACTAGGAGAGGCTGGCCATCCTGGAGTCTGGGTTCGAGAACATGATGATAGAGGTTGAGGATCAGATGGCTGGAATACAGGTTTAAAAACAAATACATTGTGCACAGGGGCTCTGGGAAAAGTGTGTTTAAGCTTTTTCGCCCTACTTGTAAATAAAATGTGCATCTGTAAGGTACAATGCCCTGAACTGAAGAGGTCGTCTTCCGTCGATGAAATATTTTGCTTTTAAATACCGTTTTAACCTTCAAAAGTAGGCCTAATATTCAAAAAAGTGCCGTGTCTCTCTTCCGAAGATTTTCAAAAAATTTCGAATATAATCTTATTTTTACGTTTATACATTTACGAATATATGCCTATTTTTGAAGGTATTTAAAAGTTTGTTCCATCGATGACTCTCTTTCACCATAGGCGTACGAGGAGTACGAGAGCATTTGTGTAGGGGGCACAATGTTGCCTACTCTTGGCAACATTGTGCCAACATTTAAAAACCCCCTTTTTGAAAAAATATTGATACATTTTTTAACTATGTAAACTATTCCATCATTTACAGTACATACTTCCATTTTACAAGTGTTAATAAATTATTTATGTAATTTCTGAAGTGGACTCATCAGATAGTCCCTCTTAGAATACTGTGGTGACTGGTGTAAGCTTCAAGGGGTGAAAAATAGAAATTTTAGGAAATATCTACAGTGAAACCCTTAATAACGAATACATCGAAAGAATTCATCAAATGTCGTATTGTTCTTTCTGATAATGGAATGTTGCAGATATTTAGTTTTTTAATCAAATGATTATATGGAACTCTTTAAAACTATTTCCGTATGTTCATGGCTATTTATTTATTTTCGCAAATACTGAAAATTTACATAATATAGTATAAAACTCATTGAAAAATTGTCAAGACGACATTTGATAAATTCTTCCGATGTATTCGTTATTAAGGGTTTCACTGTATGTTTATAGGAACGATACATATTGTATTATAAATAATGATATCTGTAAGCTTTCCTAAATACGAAAAACGACGTTTATAAGGGAAAAAATCGATTGAAAATATTTTGAAAAGGGGCCGTGCACACTTTCGAACAAAACGGGATTTTAGAGGAAAATGTTTCATCGACGACACTCCCATTTAAGGACATTGTACCTCCTAGAAGCCATTTTTAGTACAATATAAATCGATATATGAAGTAGGCACTTCAACCCACTTTTTTCAGAGACACTCTGTAGCAAGAATGTAATGCATTAATTGCAGTTGTGTATACTCTGCGTACATATTGAAATGAAACCAGTTCTCTGGGCGGAATTTGTAAACAAGAATAGATGCCTCAGTGTTCGTTGAGTATTCGAGGAGGTTAAAACATTGAATTTTGATAATTTTGATAATTCACATAATAGTTTCCTATGACCAGAATATTTCAAAGATTATATATGTGAAAGACGGATCCCATGTCAGGCTTAGACATCCGTCTTGTGTTTACATTACCGCCCAGTGACAGTAAACAGCAGTACAAAAGATGCGTACACCTCTGAAATAACTTTCCTTGCATTAAATCCTTTCTCTGTAGCAAGTGATATCATAAACAAATTTCAAAATTTTGTACAAAATGAAGACACCAATCATTCCATAGTTTTTGTTATTACAATGGACTCATCACATAAATTTCACTAGAAGGGGATCATTCATTCGTCTTACTGTCCCGTTTTGCCTCATATCATAGTCTGTATTTGTACTGTACTGCTTGCCCTGGCTAGTTGAAATTGGGCCAGGTATATGAAATGTACTGCCGGAATGTACCGTGCCATAAAACTGCGGAATAGAAAGACGACTGTCAAGACTAAATCATATGCTATTATACATTTAGATTATAATGAAACACAGTAATATTGCAGCGTATGCAAACCCATTTCAGTTCATTTCAAGACACTGGAAAAAGATTTTGCTTTATAACGTTGACATCAAATACACAAAAGATTGCTTAAATATAGTCTTCATTATTATTCCACACTATGGGTCCCACTCTACTGTATTGTTTAATGTTAAAACCCCAGAGTTCTGTGACACGAATGGTTCACCGTCTACAGGATCTAGAAAATATGCAATCCTCCTCCCTTCCTAGAAGTCCCATCTGTGTAGCAAAACAGGTAACTAACGATTTCTTTAAAATATCTAAAAAGCAAATAAAATATTTCAGACGATTTGAGATAAAAAATCTAAAAATAATAATTCCGCTTTTTTCTTGACCTTTTCGCATTATTCTGCGAATTCTATGTTTATAAAAGGAAAAATGTATTATTGGTTCTCACTGCCATATTCATGTTATTGTACATTGAGAACCAGAAAACTCTGGAATAGAAAGTCGACTTTTAAACTCAAGTTGTGACTTTTATAAAGTCCAATGAACACAAGGCACGACAATTGTGCAGTGTAAACAGAAACATTTCACATAAGTAGTGAAAACTACCTAGTGAAGCTATTTGCTTAGAACATCAAATGCACTTCAGTATTGCATTAATGTCGTCTTCATATTCTAAAGTTTTATGGCGATTACTTTAGGTAGTAGCTGGGCTGGACGGAATGGATACATGGTGCCAAGAGCAGTGCACACTTGGAACTTGTCCAGAGAGATTGTGCTCTTGTCCATCCACAATACCACCAAGCTAATCTTGTATACCCTGAATACAAGACTAATCTTGTATACCCTGAATACTTCTACACACTAATAATTAAAGAAGATATATTCATAAATATATTTAATCTGGTAACTCAGGATACTCATTTTTAACGTAAATTGATATTGTAAAAAACTGTCAAAATTGTGATAATACTTTAGTAAGGTCTGTTCAAAAATATTTACGATCTATAAAAGTAAAATATGTGATAATTTAAATATTGAGCATTATAAAGTTTACAAATTTCACGTTGTACATAATGTTTTAACTAATTTTAAAGAGCAATGGTTTACCATACAAAACATAAATTGGTACGGTGTTGATTATCGAACTATAAAAAAATATATAAAATTAGTACAGTGGTGTTTTTAAAACTACTAAAAATTAAAATTTATAACATTACAATTAAAAGAAGTCGTTTCTTAAGTTCTGAATTGAAAAAAGGTAAGCATTCATCTTGGGAACTTCAGATATTTCCGGCCTTTTTTGGTTGAGAAAAAGAGATTTTTCTGTTCTTATTGAGAAAGGAAATGCATTATAAAGTAGCTAGTATGTGAGTATCACAACGTTGGTTATTCGACGATATGTCGGGCACTGAAAATAGATTAAAGGTTTAACAAATCTGTCTGTGTGATTGTTTGTTTGTTTGCAATAAACGTCAAAACGGCTGAACCGATCGGGCCCCAACTTTATGTGGGACCTCGCGTGACCACAGGGATGGTTTATGGATTTTGAAAATCCACGATTTTTTTTTGTAAAATCCGCGATTTTTTCGTTTGTTTTACAATGTATTCAAAGAGAAGATGTTAACAAATGAAATAGAAGATGGGCGCGAAGAGCCCTTAAAGCCTAATACTTAGATAAAAAAAAAATTGCAATAGTAATCATTATTGGGACTATCCTTTCAAGTGAGACTTCATTTTAAGTAGGTCACTGATTAATAACGTGGAAGATTCTTACAAATCCTCCATTATTTCAGAAGTGCGCAAGTCACTTTTTAATAAAACCTGTAAGTGAAAATAATCAGTTTTAAAAAGAGTAAAACCTGGACATACCACTTTAAAAATGGTGGGTCACTTGAAATAACTTCAACAGTCCCTTTAAGTGCTCCAGTTTAGTTTGAGTATGTTATGGTGATTAAAATTCGGGTAACATGTGTAAAAAGAGAACATTTTTAAAAACATAAGTTGATCTGTGAAGTCAAACTTTAAACATATGATGGTTACAAAGCTGTCATAATTATCAATTAAGCTGTCACCTTGAAAATAGAATATAGAAGACAAAGTTACTGGGGTTCCCTGGCGGCCATTTTTTTTTGGAAGACGCCATCTTTAGATTTTTATCTCCAACCATTCAAACATTCAAACTTTAAATCCTTACATTTTGTTGGGGATTTCTTTCCCCAAATTCCAAATTTTTTCTTAATTTTTCATTTTTTGACACATGTTTTTTGCTTAGAAATTTTTTTGTTCTTTACTGTGTTGGAAGATATTGTCATTTGGATCCGAATCCTAAACTGAATAAGCAGTTTTGAGGATCTGGATTTAAGAGGCTTAAAGTTGTAAATTCAGCGTATCATTATCATGAATACTGCATAAAACCCTTAAACAAAAAGTGGCGAGTAGAATTGAGCAAAAAATATCAGTTTAAACGATTAGTTGATTGTTATAATGTCGTCTTCTAGTCGATTTGTATCAGCTGCACAATGTTGGTCAGCTGTTCTTTGATTGTTCTAAAAGATGGCCGATCATCGGGTATTGCTGCCCAGCATAGTCTCATCACCTAAACAACAAATAAATTAAGTTTTAACTCATTTGTGATTAAACTGACGCAATTTCACGAAAAGTCATGACGGAAACGGAATACAGAAAACGATTTTCCTAATCCCAAAAATTCCTAAAAACTTTAAATGTTTAAAAAGAGGATTAGAAACGATAAAACTTTTCCAACGACAATTCCCTTAAAATCGGTAAATTCTTACAATTGCAAAAATTTAATAGTTAACACAACTACAAAAGGGTCTTTTTCTTAATCTATAAAATACGATTATTCTTGTATTTCTGTTACCTCATAAACCTGGTTCGGGCATGCAGCCGGCTGGGAGAGTATTTGCCCGCGTTGAACCCGTTCCACGACCTCGGGGTTCTTTGCCCGGCCGTAGGGCATCTCGCCGCAGGTGAACACCTCCCAGCACAACACACCGTAGGCCCAAACGTCACTCTTGCTGGAGAACCTCGTGAAGTTCAAGACCTAGAAGTGAAAACATAATTAGAATATTCTGACTAGAGGAGGGGATATGGTGCCCAGAGGTAGCTGAGCCCCCTGGACAAATTCTCCAACATTTCTTCCTCCACTAGTTATGAAAGGAACGTTACAAGGAAATATTTTTTTAAGACTTGAAGAATTTTAACAATTTTTGAATTACTTTACCTCTGGTGGACTCCACTTTATAGGAAACTTAGCTCCCCCATTGCTAGTATACTGGTCATCTATCACATATCGAGCCAAACCGAAGTCAGCAACCTAAAATAAAAAAATGGATTCTATTTTTTAAATTCCAATTTTCTATCTTATGCAGCATAAAAAATTGTGTCAAAGTAAGATTAATTGAGGATTTAATTTAGACTTTTAAAAATATGCTGATCTTGAAACTATGTATCAGATTAGCATGTATTTACTGAATGTGTACTATTTCTTGTAATAACGAAGAGCAATAAAGCTGTTATTAATATTACATATAAAACTTTTGCCTTAACAAAAGTATTAATTTGTCAAAATGTTTTGAAATCCGCCATTAGAACCAGAAAAATCCGTGAAATTTTTGTTTGTTTCATTGCTTTTTAATGATAAAAACGAAAAAATTGTTATTGTGGATATCTTATAAGAACTAAATTTGTTGTGAGAAAAAGCATGGAAATATAGTACAGGGTGTCCCACGAAACATGACAGTTGCTGAATAGTTTTGAATGTCTTCTTCCACATACTGTATTAGATATTAAAGACTTTTTGCAGTTTATTTCTTTAAAACAATGGTTTACTGTGAAATCAATTTTACTTTAATGTAATTGTCATATAAAAAATGTTATTAGTCTCTTTAGTATCAAACAACTTATCAAATTATGGAAGTAGACATTTTAAACTATTTACCAACTGCCATGTTTTGTGGGACACCCTGTATGAGAAAACTTACCTTGACGACGTTCTCGGCGCCGACGAGACAGTTCCTGGCGGCGAGATCACGGTGAATATAGTTGTGGCGCTCCAGATAGGCCATACCACGGCTAACCTGGATCAAAATTATATTAACTTGTTGTTTGTTAATTCAAAGCACAAAAGAGAAAATCTGTAAATTATTAACATATTTTATAAAGAAGTTATGATAGGTTCTATAGAAGTTATGACTTCAGAATCATAAATACATGAATTTGATAAATTCAAATCAACTTTAAATAAAAAACCATTTATCGGAGAAATTCTGCAAACTAAGATTTCATTCCCATTAAAAGTTTTGAAAGGCAAGCTAATGCTTTATTAATAGTTATGCATCAGATTCAGAAGTAAAAATGTCCTTGAAGGTTTCTACGTATCCTATTTTTCATGTTTCTGTTAAATCTTAATTCTACTTATATATAGTATACCTGTACAGCAAAATATAGTAATGTACAAGGATCTATTTACCTGTAGAGCAAAATCTAGTGGTGTACAAGGATATATATATTCCTGTAGAGCAAAATCTAGGAGTGTACATGAATATTTGTACCTGTAGAGCAAAATCTAGTAATGTACAAGGATCTATGTACCTGTAGTGTAGAGCAAAATCTAGTAGTGTACAAGGATTTATATTCCTGTAGAGCAAAATCTAGGAGTGTACATAAATATTTGTACCTGTAGAGCAAAATCTAGTAATGTACAAGGATCTATGTACCTGTAGTGTAGAGTAAAATCTAGTATGTGTACAAGGATACATATTCCTGTAGAGCAAGATCTACTAGTGTACATGAATATTTGTACCTGTAGAGCAAAATCTAGTAATGTACAAGGATCTGTGTACAGCGAAGGCTTCAGTTTTCTTAGGAATGATAATAAGCTGCCGTGCTAAAAATAAATTAAATTTAAGAAGTAATATCTATAAAATAAAACAAGACATTCATATCTATGTTGCCTACAGCCGACCAAACGTCTGGACTTATTGGGCTGAAATTTTTGTGAACACTCATGGGTGGCCGGTGGGGTGTTATGGGGTAAAAAAATCTTTCTTTCTTTTTGAAAAACTAACATTTTTTTTTCAACGAGCAACGCCGGGCCCTTCAGCTAGTAAAAAATAAAATTAAAAGTTTAAAAATTTAAAATGAAAAAAATTATGAAATAATTCTAATTTACCTTCATGTACTCTGTTACTATAAAGATAGGTCTGTTCTTGCTGCACACTCCGTACAGTTGTACAAGATTCTGGTGCTGCATTTTAGTCATCACCTGTACACAATACATCTTTTATGTACAGTTTATAATTTGGTAATGTGTAGATGGATTTGTTCAAACATAGTCGTTGTTCAAGTTGTCAAATCTATCATAACTTTAAAACGAAAAAATAATGTTGATAATGTTAATAATGTTAATAATGATGATAATAATGTTGATAATGTTGATAATGTTGATATTATTGATAATGTTGATAATGTCGATAATGTTGCTAATGTTGATAATGATGATATAATGATGATAATGATGATAATGATGATAATGATGATAATGATGATAATGATGATAATGATGATAATGATGATAATGATGATAATGATGATAATNAATGTTGAAAATGTTGAAAATGTTGAAAATGTTGAAAATGTTGAAAATGTTGAAAATGTTGAAAATGTTGAAAATGTTGAAAATGTTGAAAATGTTGAAAATGTTGAAAATGTTGAAAATGTTGAAAATGTTGAAAATGTTAAAAGTTGATAATGTTGATAATGTTGATAATGAAGATATAATGATGATAATGATGATAATGATGATAATGATGATAATGGTGATAATGTTTATAATGTTGATAATGTTGATAATGATGATAAAGTTGATAATGATGATAATGTTGATATTGTTGATATTGTTGATATTGTTGATATTGTTGATTGTCGACAAGGTATCATCAAAGCCTTTATCTGCTTATTGATGTGGAAGATATCTTAGTTTGTCTCGCTTGAAAAGTTTGCTTTATTGGCAATTTTGTCTATCATTTCTATAGCAGAAATTTGCAAGTAAGAGAAAACCCAAATCGAAAATTATTAAAAACATTCATATCTCATTCTCGTTAATTCTTTTTTCAGACACAGGTTATAAGTGTACCATTATTAATTGGACATGGCACTCTATAAATGGAGCTGGTCACTTGAAATTAGCACAGAAAAAAACTTTTTCTTCACAATTTTATTGTTTGAAAAAGGGTGTGTGCGCTGCTTAAATGATCAAAAAATATTTACGAACAGGAAATGTCGTCTTTACCTTGGCTTCCTCGATAAAATCGTCTTCACTCATAGTTCCCTCCTTCATCATTTTAACCGCCACGTCAATCGTCCCCTTCCACTTCCCCCGCCGGACGACACCAAACTGACCGCTACCTAGCTCCTCGCCTAGCGTTAACTCCGTAGGGTCAATCTCCCACTTCCCATGACTGAGACCGGCGGTCGGCGGTTTAGACCTTCCAGGCGGGCACTTAAGCCGGCACGCTAAACCGCCGGCGTTGTGTGAATGATATTCTATTAGTTTAGCGATGGACTGACAGCAATGCTTCTCAGATAAGAAGTAACCAGCGATGTTTTGTTTTATGTGATAATGTTTTACCTAAACAAAATAAATAAATTTTTAAAATAAACTTTTGTACTTTTTAAAAAACTCACTTGATTATGAGGTATTTTAGTGAACAACGATAAGGTGTAAAGTCCCTTCGTCGAAGAGTTTCTGACGACAAAACAGCCTTCTTTATCCTCCGTCTTGAGCAGCGACTCGGCGCGCTGCCGCGACATGTCGCCAACGTACCAGTCGAAACTAGTTAGACCTAGTTCGTCGAACTTTTTGACGTAGTTGGAGGGGATGAACCCGACCTCTGCAGATGAGTTCTCCACCTGCCACCAGTGATCCTAAACACAAGTTTCAGCATTCTCAAAAATATTAATATATGTTAACTGTCACTTAGAGTACTTCAAAATCAGTTAGAACTATGTACTTTGCACTCCATGTCTGTTAATCAAGGAAGCTAGACTCCCAATATCTTTGATTATAAAATAAGTGTACTGCAGTTTCTGGGAGATATATATAAAAAAACTTGACCTGAGTAGCACTAAGTTTGTTTTTATTCCTCCCAGAAACGAGTACATATTTTATGTAAACTAGGATATGGGAATTTCTGGTGTATGTTCCTAGCTGTTGATGATCCATTTCTATAAACTGTTTGGAAGTTTACTGCGTACTAAGAAGTGAACTGTGTACCTGTGAATCATCCAGTACAATGTACTGCTCCCCTTTGATCAATGAAAGATCTCCAGGTTCTATAGCAGTAAAAGGATACACAGCAACCACGATCAACCTCTCCGGGGGACCTGGAGAGTCCGGAGATAGAAGAGGATCGGAGAGAGGGAGGGGAGGAGCAGGATCAGATTTAGTTGGTCTCGGAATCCAGGAGATAGGTTGGCAACCTAGAACATTCTTGTTTGGTTCTCCACAGCACAACCATTTACTGGACCAGAGCTCAGGATGAAAATTGTCGCAGAGCGCCGGGTTGTGTCTGATCAGGTTCCGGAGTAAGATAATCCATTCTTCCCGCTCAGCGTCTCCCTTAGACTGGATATACAGGGTGTAATCTTGTCCACTCTCTGTGTACTTTATCTAAAGAAAATTGTTTTCTTTATTGTCTCCATATTTCTTACTTTTAAGCTTCCTAATATTTACATATATTCCTCTTTCTCTCTACTATTATATTGAGATCATAAATTTAGAACCTAAAGGGACTGTAAGCGTTATTTCAAGTCATCCTCCGGCCTCCATGCACAGATGTTTTGTCTGATCAAGTATAAATTAAATATCAATGTTTTTGTTTCTTAAAACCGTTTTTATTCATTTGCGGTTTCTCTGCAAAAGTGACTTGCGCATTCCTTGGTTTTATGAAGCAATGGAGAAACTCGCAGAAAGAAACACTTTTGGAGTAAGAAAAAAGACGGTATTTTCCACACTTCATATCAGATTAAGGTTTCAAGGGTATCGTTGTAAATCGGGCATTGCCATCGTTGCATAAAGGGTCACTTGAAATTAAGCTTGAAGTCTCCTTAATCCATTGCATTTTTGTTTGAATTTTCAATTTGATGTTCGGAAAAAAATTCTTTTTGTTTTGATTTCCTCTTTCTTTCTTTTAACTCCAGCTTCGTAATTTAGGTAAATATTCACATTTAGATAATTATAAATTATCAACCCTCTTTGATTTTTGATTTACCATGTTTTTAGTTACCTTTTATTCTTGATTTCGGACATTGTTAGAGGTTTATTTTTCATACTTTTGTTATTTATCTTTTATAAAGTTTAAAAATATCTAACCTGGAAGCTTTGAGGTCTATCTTCAATTCTAACATTCTCAACAAGTTTAATATCTCGGATATATATCCGTCCTTTCTCCTTCCTCTTGGACTCTTCGTCTCCGTCATAGTAGGCCAGAGAGGTTCGAGTCAAACAAAACCATCGATCCTGGTTTCAATTCATCATTTGGTTTCAATTCATCGTTTGGTTTCACTCAAATTATTAATATCTTTTCTTGTATTGTATGTTTTTCATATGGTTCTTTTATATTCCTTGTTTTGAACATAAAATTAAATTATTTTGTAATGCAAATTGTTTAAAAAATTAAAAATTAATATTTAATTGGAAATGATAATTTCCTTATAGTTAGTCCAGGATATGCGAGATTTAAGCTGGGACCTAGAATATTAAAAGATTAGATTAAAATCTTAGATAAGTAATAAATAATTAAAAAAGTTCTACACATATTCCATGAAAAACAAGTTGAATATGACATTACAATCTTGATTAAAGAACTATATCTAAAATAAAAAAATTAATTTTAAGTTTAAAATTAGTATTTATTTCCCCCCCCCATCCCCCCCTCTCAAAAGTAATCAATTAAAAAATATTAATAACTTAAAATAATTTAGTTGATTGTACAAGAGAATTCTTCTTTTGTCAAAACTTAATTTAAGCACGAATAAGTAATACATCTAATGAAGTTTGGGTAATTTCTTATTTAACGAATTTTGGACCCCTGCCCCCTCGCCCACAATTTAGTCCATGGATCTCATATGTAACACATGGATATAATTGGTCATGTGGCCGCAGCGCTCGGCCCCCTAGCCTGTCCTAGCCGCGGCGCTCGGCCCCTCAGTCTGTCATAGTCGCAGCGCTCGGCCCCCTAGTCTTTCCTAGCCACAGCGATCGGCCCAGAAATTGTATTAACCTAACCTAACCCTAAAATAATATTTTGCTGAAAAATAAGTGGTCATGTACAAATTTGATAGAAGGGGGGGGGGGGGGAAAGGTCCAAAAATCGTTCTCTAGGACAGACATGAAGTATTTATACTACAACTATATATATTTTACACATTTGTCAAATTGGATAGTTTTTAGTTTTAACAAACTTAATAGCAAAATAACGACAGGATAATAATAGGTAGACTAAAAATAAAAAAAAACAAAAGTTCAAGAAAACAAAAAAATTGTACCTTTTTGTCATCCAGCTGTGTTTAAGTATTTCATCCTGGCTTCCTTGTAGAGACATCTTACCCATTCTGCTCCTCTCATCCCTCATCCAGTAGAAGCATACTGGTTGAATACATCAACAAGGTTCACTTTCATTACTCCGGGTCCTGATATACACGCGGAGAAATTCTTGAATATCTAGATCTATTGATAAAGGAGAAGAATTTCCGGTTGAAGTTTAAATTTTATTCTCCACCCCCATATATATTTTTAAAGGCAGGAAATTCCAAGAATATTTCTATATGCATTCATTCATTGGATATAAATCAATCACGATACGTTCATTGCGCGTTAATATCACTTATTTAACAATTATGTATCACTTTTTATAACTATTGCAATTTGCACTGTTAACTATTGAGGACGGAATTGTATCTTGTGTTCAGAGCAAGGTTGTGTCTACTCCAAGCCTGGTTTGAAGAAGGTTGGGTCCGGAGTAAAAGTGTGAAGGATCAACATAAAACCGTCCCGTCCCGTCACCTGTTCAGCTCTATACCTGTCCCATTCTCTCTCTCTCTCTTGTCTACGTTCTCACGCTGTGTACAGCTACAGGGGATACAGGGTTCACCACAATTTTCATTAGATTTTAACAATATGTTAAAAAATATTTCAAGTTGGATGTTTGAACAAGATTCACTCATTGACGTAAATGAGCAAAGGAGCTTGAAAATCACGTCCTTCCATTTCAATTTAAAGGCCCAGAATAATATAAAATTGTTATAAAGGCCATAAATAAAACAAATAATAGCTGCATGGAATAAGCTTAAGTTCTATAGTGAAGGGTAATGATTTCCATGAAGGGGGGGGGGGGGTCATCGTCGCCCCACCCCATGCATTGTTATTATTATGGATATTTTCTACATTAATACAGCAATAAACATTTCTACACATATATTAACAAAGAACAAGAATTTAAGGCTGAAATATTTGAATAATTAAAACATATTTTTACCCTTCTAAGGACAAGATTTAAATTAAACCATTTTTTGTGCAATTATTATTAAAAATTGGCACAATTGAGTTAAAAATTTGACCATTGACATAAAAGATGTGAAATCCCCCATCATAACCTTTTATAAGGGTACACACATAGAATAAAATAATATTATATTAACGACAAGGATCCTTTTTTATAGATCTAGAAGTCCTTTAATCTTTTGGCGTTAAGTTATGACACGTTCCTTGAACAAGACTTAATAATCGATAAAATAAAGCCTTCACCCATAAGGCCATCAACCAAGTTCAAGGTGGCGTCCAAATTAAAACCATAATTGCTGAATCTTTGAGAAGAGGGCCACTGGGCCAGGAATCAAGATATCTCAGAAAATGGCGGGATCAGTATGGAATAAGCTATTTAGTGATATTACCATTGAAATCATTATCACAAATAAATTTACAAAATATCATGAACAACAGTGGTCAAATGTGCAATTTAACAATATTATTTATAGTTCAGGGTTACACCCAAAGGATCAAGGATGTAATGCAAGGAAAGTTAATTGCAGTCTTGTATACTTGTATAGATGCATCAGTGTTCGTTTAATATCCGAGGAGGTTAAAAGCATTAAATTTTGATAACTTTGGTAATTCACAAAAAAAGTTTCCTATGACCAGAATATTTCATTGATTTTTTTATTTGAAAGATGGATCCCATGTCAGGCTGTAACATCCGTCTTGTGTTTACATTAGCGCCCAGAGACAATACACTGCAGTACAAAAGATGCGTATGCACTTCTGAAATAACTTTCCGAGCCCGAAATTTAAAAGAGTATCGTAGAACGTAATTTCCGAGTTCCTTTTTGGGGTCTTAACATTTGTGTAGAGTTTGATTTAAGAGATTTAAAAAATGTAGTATATGAAAAAATAAAAAAATATTTCATAACAAAATATTGAAATCCACAGAACTATAACCCTATTCTTGAAACCTGGGTTTTTAAAACTGGTTTTCACAACGATACCCTGTCTAAGTTGCGACTGTACAGAAAATTATTTTGTCGGTTTCCTTAAATTCAGAATTGAGTTTTTTTCTAAATCATTTAATATGCCAATAACAGACTTTATTTAAGTCAGAAGACTTCATAACTTCAAGTTAAGTCATAATTGAAGAGTTTTAGGTCGTCTTTACAGTCACATCCTTTATAGGTAACCCTGTATCTTATGTTAGATAAATTTCCCTGCAGTTACTGGGAAGTTTCTGTTCCGTCTCCCACGCTTCGAATAAAACTCTTGAAGATATTGCCAAAATTTAGCCAAAATTAGCATTTTAAAACATACTCTCTGCACACCGCAGGCCTTCAGGCCCTCACCTGTCCAGGCATGTTTATTTATGCAGAATTATACATGACATTCAAGACTAGAAACCGTTCCCCCAACCAGACATATTTGCATATATTTAGCAAAACATTCTTGGCTCTTCTTTACAATCCCAAAGCTTTGATCTGTGAAACTAAGGAAAGCCCAAGCAAACCAAGAAAATTGACCTGTTAAACAATAATCAAGTGTATATTTTCAAGATAAATTGGACATCAAAAGCATGTTTGTTAACCTTTTCCCTTCATTTTACCCAAAACTTTATTTATTTTTCCCTATTCAGCAAATAAAACCCACACACAAAAAAAAGTTTTTTAGAAGGAAAAAAAAGATTTCCAGAAGGAAACAGATTTTCAGAAGGAAAAAAAAGATTTTCAGAAGGAAAATTAAGATTTTCAGAAGGAAAAAAAAAGATTTTCAGAAGGAAAAAAAGATTTTCAGAAGGAAAAAAAAGATTTTCAGAGGGAAAAAAGATTTTCAGATGGAAAAAAAGATTTTCAGAAGAAAAAAAAGATTTCCAGAAGGGAAAAAAGATTTTCAGAAGGGAAAAAAGATTTTCAGAAGGGAAAAAAGATTTTCAGAAGGGAAAAAAGATTTTCAGAAGGGAAAAAAGATTTTCAGGATTTCAGATTTCCAGAAGAAAAAAAAAGATTTTCAGAGGGAAAAAAGATTTTCAGAAGGAAAAAAAAGATTTTCAGAAGGAAAAAAAAGATTTTCAGAAGGAAAAAAGATTTTCAGAAGGAAAAAAAAGATTTTCAGAAGGGAAAAAAGATTTTCAGAAGGGAAAAAAGATTTTTAGAAGGGGAAACAGGCTAAGAAGAAATGATGTTTCAAGAAAATATACCTAAATACAGAATACAACCTGAAGAAACAGATTCGAATAAAGTTATAAACAATTTCTTAAACTCTGTCAACTAAAATTCTGTTGGAAAAAAATTAAGGAGTTCATTTAAATTCTGAATTACCCCCTATACTTTAAAATTCCTATAACCCCAAGGTTTGATTACAAACATAAAAATAAAGAACAAAACAATAACAGTACAAGAGAAATGAAAGAATGGAAGTTTTCAATGAAGTATAATTGAATATAAAGGTACACATGAAGGATAAGCCAGGTAATCTATATATTGCCAACAGTGGCGGGAGATCTTGGTTTTTTAAACGAAGGTATATAAAACATAAACAGTAAACAGGCTTCATACATTTAGGAGAGAAGTTGGTTGAAATCGTCGCTGACTTGAACCATCGGTACATGTAGATCGTCGGCACTCGGACGATTCTAAAAATAAATAAATATATTTGTAAGATTTCCTTTCTAAAATAATAAATTGCATTTATTGTTACAATTTATTTTAAATAAATAACATTTGTTAATTTATTTAAAATTTTCTTAAAAGGGGCTGTCAAAACAATTTCAAAACGGGGTCTTTAAATTTTTATCTGAACAGCAGCAATGTGAAAAATATCGTCGTCCATCTTTTTTCTCAAGCATGGAATTCTGTAAATTTTCTCAATAGTTTCTGCAGCATAGATAAAAAAGTGAGTCTTAAAGAGAAACCACAATTAGTAATGATCAGTTGTTTAAAAAATAAAAAAACCAAGGATATCTTCTAAATTTTTCTCAGATAGAGTACAGTTAGAGTACAGTTGTAATTCGGACATAATCGTCAGCAGTGCCTTTATTACCTTAGCTCCAGGTATTTCTCCGAGCTTCCATTCCCAGTCCATCTTCTGAACAGCATTTAAACTCTCAGCTTCATTATGGTGGCGTAGAACCATTTGCTCCTGGAATATCGAGTCATTTGTAAACAAATAGCACATTCAAAATTAGGTCTATTTAAAAAAAATCCCTCGTACCAAATGAAACATGACTATTTTCACGTAAAAAGTTTTCAAGACTTCAAATAGGAAATTATTTTAGAATATTTATAGATGAACTGCTGATTTTCAAAAATTGGTAGTATTACCAAAAATTTCATTTCAAAACCAAGCAAGCTGTAACTAAGATAAAGGGTNCCCCCCCCACACACTACAAGAACGGACCATTTTGGAAGGACTGAGTCACTATTTTTGAAAAGTATGCAACCTTATTTAAAATTGGTTACAAATCAAAAATCAAAAGTCAAAAGTCAAAAGTCAAAAGTCAAATAAAATCAAATTTAGGGATTGTCCAGGAGCTCCCTAACCTGACAGGGGTTTACCTTTATTTTCTCCCACTTGTCATCAACATCCTGGAGCCAGGATATAAATAATCTTCCGTTATACCTGTAACAACATAAAGTCAAATAAAGGATATAAAAGATTAAGATAAAAAATGTGCGGATACACGAATCCCCCCCCCCCGTAATCCAGCAGGTTTCCGCCTGATCAAAGCTATGAAATACGTTCAAAGATTAACATAAGTTCAAACTAAATGCTTAGAAGAATTGATTTACGCACGAGATAAGCTAGTTGAAAAGTCAGAAACAAGTGCTAGAAAGTACAAACAACTCTTCAAGATATTCCAGGACTATTAAAATTAATTTAGGAGCCCTTATTTATGACGCAACGATAGATACAGATAGAAAATAGCTGAGTAGCTAAAGTAAAAAATGATTATTGTTGTTCTAAAAAATAGTGGTCAAAGGAAAGTTTTTAAATTTATTTTTTTCCTCGCCTAAAAATAAGCAATTTCCCCCAATTTAGCGAATTTAAGGAGGGGGGGGGGGGGAAATAAAAATGTATTCACCTGCTCCTGATATCCCTGTTTTTCTCCTCCTGGTTCGGATCAATGGGAGTATAGATCTCCTTATCCCTGAATTTTAAAAGATGCAATTATGTTTATCATCAACAGACAATCCATTATCTAATCATTATTTTTTTATTATACGAAAAAAATATGTCAAAATAACTATAAAAAAAACTAAATGATAAATTCTTAATTATCATATATAAAATCTAATTTTTATAAATCTGAATCACAGCTGTTTTACCTTAGAATTGTACACACACTGTAAGGAAGGGATTGGTTCGCGAGCGCTCTTGCAGCTCTACCGTGCACGCGCAATATTTCCTACAGATTGCATAATAAATACTCCAAATCATTCAACATGAGGTTTGATTTTGTTTAAAATCTTCAGGGCACAGACAAATCTCAAAAACCGAAGTGGGTAAACTCAAATCAAAATATAGTTTTGATACAAGAAAACTTGGCTTTAAAACTTTGAAAGATCTCTTGGTTCCTTGTCAGAAACTGAAGAGTTTGATGAGAGGCTTTGCAGTGCTTCGCAGCACTGTCGGTTGCACCACCACCAGCCTATGGACCCACCCTATAGAAGCCTCTAATTTCCTTGGACTGGAAGAACTCGAAGATCCTGACCCAGGATGAAGCTACAACAACATTAAAACTTTGATTTTATGCAGAACTATTTGGCCTACCATTTCAATAACTGCATTGAGTATCAAATATGACTCAAGTAATTTAAAAGAGAAAGAAGGGGGGGGGGGGGGTAAAAGATCCGGAAAAATCACGTATATCTGCAAAATAAAAGTCTCCTGCTTATATAATAAAGTATTTAACCTGTTCTACTGCAAGGACAAGCTTTTCCTTCTCTACCAAATGCTTCATCCGAAGTTTATACCTTTCATCCTCCTGTAAAATAAATATTAAATTTTTGTTAATAAAAAAACAAGGTCATATTATACGTAAATAATTCTAATTCATGTTTTAACTGCACGCTACGGATTGCAATAAACTAAATTACGATTTTCCTTGACAAACCATTACGAAAGTTAACAATAAGTTTGGAAAAGCTGAAATTTTAGGATCTTAACTCCATTGCATGGATTAAATTCGATTGACTTGAATTTCCATAAAAAATTGATTTTTCCCGCAAATTCTCCTACCTGAGTTAGAAACAAATCTCTGAAGGGTCCCTCCAGAGACGGAGGTGGTGCAATTTTAGGTATAGGTTGGATCCTTGAATCCTTCCCTGTGTTACCCTGGAGATGGTAGGTCTTCTTGTTCATGAGGTACTCCCTGAACCCCTGGGGAGGTTTAGGTTGAACCGGAAATAGATTCTTCCGCCTCTGTTCAATTTGTTTCCGGATGTTTAGATGTTTCTCAATATCTGTCAGAGGTTCTCCGCTCGGTCGGTTCATTCCGTCGTTTCCGGAATTTGCTTCCTCGTGGTGATTGCGCATTTTCCGTTTCTTGAAATGATATTCGTTCTGTTTCCGTTCTTCCTCAACTGTCATTTCTGACGGACCTTCCTCGTCGGTATTTCCGCCTCGACTCCGAGTAACGCGGTTTCCAGTCTTATCGTCCGTGGCGGAGTTTTCTGTATCATTCGCCTTTCCGCCTTCGGAGGATTCACCATCCTCCGAATTTGCATTAACAATGTAGGAGGTTTTCTTTTTATCCTCATCCCGTCCTCCGGAGTTATTACCAGAGTTAAGAACAATCTTAAGCGGAGGAACTTTTAATCCTCCCTCTCCCTTCCCCTTCTCCCCTTCTTCGTCACTCTCTCCCCCACCATCAGGTTTAGTTTGCTTTGTTTTACCAGGACTCGGAGCTGGACTGTTATCTCCTCTTGTACTCCCAGGGGGAGATTTTCTATCACCGCCCAGCAGAGCTCCTCTGCCCCGCCCCGCCTGCTTGCCTACATTCTTCTCTGTAGAGTTTCCCCTCACTCCTCGACCCCGTCCAGCATCCTCCTTCTTCCGTTTCTTATTTCCTGTATCCTCCTCATCTTCATTCTGTCGTTTCTCTCCTTCCCCGCCCCCTGGCGAGGCACTGCCCCTGGAGGAGGTGGGCGTGGCCTCCTTACTACTAGTCTTAAACTCATAAACATCCTCTTCTCTCTGTACAGTTGAACTAGTAACCTCCTCTCCCGATGCCATTTCACCGAACAGTTGACCACGCCGGAACGCTTCTCCGGATTTAACTCCTTCTCCGTCCCGTCTCCAGTCTTCAGCTCCTTCCTCCTCCTTGTCCGGAGACACCTGGTCTAGGGTTCCTTGGAGTAGTTTAACTACTCGGGGTAGGTCAGGGTTCTGACAGGGGTTCTCAGGATTACACGCAACCTGATTTAATAAACCAAATAGAAATATCTTTCACTAAGTATTGTTGAATAACTTGCTAACATTGTTTTATATGTTACATATGACATGACCCGACCCAGTATGCATTTTTTAAACCTTACAAATAAATAGTCCAATTATCTCAAATGTTCAATCATTTATCGTAAAAATTAAGGTATGGGCATAACTAAAAGAGAAAGTTACGATAACATCACAGAAATGTTTATCCCCTCCCCCCCTCTTCCTCCGCTTTGATTTAACCTATTATAAATGAGGTCCCTGACCTATCCCAGGGGTCTGTCATAGTGAACGATTTTTGGACCCCCCCAGCCCCCCCCCGCCCCCCATCAATTTTGTACATGACCAAATTAGTATTTATTTAGCATTATTTAGGGTTAGGTTAAGACACTTTCTGGGCCGAGCGCTGCGGCTAGGATGGGCTATGGGGCCGAGCGCTGCGGCCACGGGTTAGGTTAGTTAAGACACTTTCTAGGCCGAGCGCTGCGGCCACGGGTTAGATTAAGTTGAGACACTTTCTGTAAGATCCATGTACAAAATTTATAGGAGGGGGGGGGGGGGCCAAAAATCGTGCTCTAGGATTATACCTATCCCTGAAGCGACGATTAGATCAAAAATGATTATGGCCTATACACATCAAATCGGCCAAAATATTAATTTGTTTTGATATGTATTTCAATAAAAAAGAAAGGGCGAGGATAAGTACAATAGAACGGGACCAATTTAAAAAAACACGCGAAAATATGAACTAAACATTACATAAAGGAATTTACTTTGACACTTAGTGTTCATATTCACCTGCAGGGGGGTTTTCCTATCGGAATTTAGCGCTTCTCTATCAGCTCCAGAGTTTAAAAGTAGCTTCACAACCTACCAGAGTAGTTTATATACAAACTTATATAAGATTGAACTGCAAATCTTGACGAATATTTACTAAAAAATTTAGTTTAATTTATAAATTTAGTGTACGCCAGAAATCCAAGATGGCGACGGTGAAAACCGACCCAGCCAGGTTTAAGCTTTATCCAAACAGGGTTTCCAAAAATTTTCAAAAAAAACTTTTTCCATTTTTTCTTTTAATATGGAAAATGAAAAGTTTTTCGAGTATTAAGGGTTTATTTTGGTGTTAAAGATTGAAGATAATCTAATATGATATGGGACGCTCTGTACCACACATTTTTCAGTAATTATTGAATACAAGAAAGCATTAGCAACATGGGGAAAAATCACGTAACAAAAATTGTGTTTAAAATTATTATGGCTCGACGGAGATTAAAGTAGAAAAAAAGTCAATTTAGTTGAATCTATGATTTCACCATAAATGCAAACATACTTGAAACAAAACAATAAAAATACAAAACAACAATCAAAGCTTACATGATTCAGGGGTCCATATAATTCCTTTTTCAATCCCATTTGGGATTGACAAATTTGAAAGAAATGGGGACAATTTTTTTTGTGGTCTGTCCTAGTATACGATTTTTGGATAGTGGAATTTGAAAATGTTTTTTAATTGGGGGCAAATGGGGGCACAAATGTGTAAGTGGAATTTGAAATTTTATTTTAATTGGGGGCATTTTTTTAAAAATTGTGGGCAAATGTGTTAGTGGAATTTGAAAAAATGTTTTTAATTGGGGGCGTTTTTTAAATTGTGGGCAAATGTGTTAGTGGAATTTGGAAATTTGTTTTTTAATTCGGGGCATTTTTTTAAATTGGGGGCAATGGGGGCAAATGTGTTAGTGGAATTTAAAATGTTTTTTTTTTTAATTGGGGACATTTTTTTCAAATTGGAGGCAATGGGGGCAAATGTGTTAGTGGAATTTGAAAATGTTTTTTTAATTGGGGGCATTTTTTAACAATTGGGGGCATTTTTTTTTAAAGTTGGGGGCAAAAAATTATTTTGGGATCGAGAAAATCTGCTATTTTGGGAATTATATGGACCCCTGGATTTTAGTTAAATATCTGGCAGGAAAAGTGTTTAAAATTTTAACATTTTTTCTTCATTGAATAAAATATATCCATGGTTTCATGTATTTGAATTAAGCTTAAAGAGTGGAAAGTGATTTATAAGTGGAATGATATTTCTTTAAAATTAATAAAAGCTAAGAAGGGCGATTATGAATTAATAATAGCAAACATCTTGCCATTGGTTCTACAGATAAGCTTTGTTACACTAGTATCAATCATGAAATATAAAAATAAATTTGATAACATTTTTTAAATATTTTGGTGAGTCGATGAAATTTTGTTGAAAGGTATTTGTCCTAAACTAATAAATATTTTTTGTTTGAATCTAACCTTGTAATGTCCATTCCTAGAAGCGTCATGGAGCGGGGTTTCTTTAAACATTCCAGGTATTCCAACGTTAGCTCCAGCCTTAAAAATATTTTGAATCCGATAATGTCCGTTTATTACTTTAAATTTGTTTTCTCAATGCATAAGATCTGAATCCATTGGATCCACAAGTGGCAAAATAGCAACCAAAACATTAACTATCAGACTTTTTGCTCTTAAATACACACATTTTAAGTGTATCATATCATCTTCTAATGATTGAATGATAATGAAGTTTCTACTTTTAAACTATCAAGAAAAGAAGAAGAAAATCTAAGAAGTATTTTTTTGAGGAAAAAATTAAAATATTGGGCTAGATCCATTTTATTACAAGACGAATCCGGGATCTGGACCAACATCAAAATGACATGGATCCTTAACACTGTCTTTGTTGTTACCTGGATCAGTAATCTTGCAACACTCACAATCCCTTTATTACAGGCTTCATGGAGCGGGGTCCAACCTTAAATAATTTCAGATAAAAATGTTGGATGATTTTATCAAAGAGTTTGATGAGAAGAATCCTGGATTGTTTGCCAGGGTTGATATTCCAATAGGCACTAAACTGATGAAGATTACAGGACAAGTTATAGGGTTTGAGAATGCTAAGGAGAGTGATTTATTTGCCCAGATCGAGGATGTCGAGAAAAAAGAATTTGTTGATCTCAGGAACTGTGAAATCAGAAACATCACAGATTCAGAAAGGTTTGAGTATAAAATTACTAAAAATCATTAATAAGCGGTTGGTTTGCTAATAGTTGATACATATTGTAATTTTTAATTAATTTAGGCCAACCTTTGCTGACAGCGGATACAAAACATACAAGAATATGCACATCAATCTACAAGTCTACAGGAAATCAGATTCAAACACAGCATTGGTTAAGTTGAATGATGAGATATGGTTAAGTGCAATGCAACCAATAAAAGCCAACCAGGAGCTAAGCTTGAAGTTTGGAGATGTCTACTGGCTGTATCAAGCTGGGAAGAGTGAGAATATACAGGTTCGAGTAGTTGCACAAATATACCTAGACCAGACTATCGAATCCAGCAAAGGAATTTCAACCTGGAGAACCTGGACAGTACCTGAATGTGAGGAGTATCTAGCAGGATTAAAAATTGATCAACATGGTGAGTTTGTCAAGAGTCTTCATGTAGAAGGATATAACGCCAGACTAATTCTGTACAGAATTTTGCAAGCTGTTGGATATATCCAACCCCCGTCAGGAGCAGACTATCAAAAGTTTCCGGAAACTCTGAGAACCATTGCTCACCAATCTAGAGACCTCTGCTTTTGGCCTGTTCAAATAGGTACTGCAGATCAGGGGTGTAAATTTTCTTGAAAACTTATTTACCCCCCCCCCCCCCCTCCTTTCCCTCCCTCAGTATAATAGATTAAGGGTTTCCTCACAGAATTGGGGAAAATATTAAATTTTAGTGGAAAATAAAAGTTTTTTTTATCTCAATGAAATTGGAATATTATTAGTTAAAGTGAGATCAACGTTTTTTCTTTTTTTCAGGACCGTCTTCAGAAGAGACAGAGAAGATGAGACAAAGAATGATGGATTGTATTGAGTATGGACCTAACGCAAGTTGGATACCTTTCCCTAAATCAAAACAACTCTATTTAGCAGCAAAAAATAACAACTTGGACCTCGCCAAAGAAGCAGGGAGGGATGGTAACATCAATGCTTATGGAACATGCAACCACTGGACCCCACTACATGTTGCATGTTATCATGGGTCTCTAGGTTAGTTTAATCTTTTTTATCAAGTTCTTTAAATGATTTTTTTAATATTTTAGAAGTGGTGAACTATCTTCTGAATAAAGAAGCTGTGTTCAATGCTAAAGACAAGAACGGACAACTTCCTGTTGATCTAGCAGAACAACAAGGACACCTTGATGTAGCTCAATCCATCCTTGCCACTTATACTCGGCACAGTCTGCTTGTTACTACTGTCCAAAGGTAAGATAACACTTCATAATTTTTTTTAATAAAGAACCAAAAAAATTATTACATCATTTTTTCCTGCTCTAGGTTGACCCCTGATGTTAATGAGAATACAGATGAAGAAGAACTTGTTAAGGAGAAGAAACTGAAAGGCAATGAAGCCTTTAGATCAGGAAATTATAAAGAAGCTTACAAACTTTACTCCGAAGGGTTGAAGTCCTGCCAATTGAAGAATTCGGAGAAAATAATCCTTTTATCAAATAGGTAAAATTGAAGGAACTGTACAGTGTACAGTGTACACTGTACACTGTACAGTGTACACTGTACACTGTACAGTTAACACTCAAAATTACGCCTTCAGTCATTTTCATAAAAATTTGCTCTTAAAATGTTATTAGGAATGAAAAAATAAATCTGTAATTTAGAGCTCAAGTATTGATCCAGGCTAAAGCTTACAACTTTGCTCTCCATGACATCAGAGAAGTTTTACTTCTGGACCCGACACATGAAAAGACACTTCTAAGAATGGCACATTGTTATGAAACCATCGATGCAACCAAAACTTTAGAGGTATGGTCTGAAAATCTATAAAGAGATATTTTCAAGTGACATTCCATTTAAAAAAGAGAAGCACTGCATCCTTGATACGGTTTTCTGACTAAAATTGACTTGCAGGTTTTATACAGCAGAGACAAAGAACACAATTTACAGAATTCCACACTTTTCCCATAGTTTGATCAGATAATGATTTAAAGGGTACCATTGTGACTGAGACGTGCCACTCTTTCTTGCTTACTTGAAATATTGGCATATTCCTTTTAAAAAGAATATAGTGAAGGATTTGATCTAAATTATTAAACCTAAACCCCTAGGTTCTGGACCTAATGATGTACTGCACAGTTCCTGATAAACTAGTTCATGAAAGGAGAAGATATCATTCTCTCAAGTCAATCCTAAACGTTGAAGTCAAGAATGATAGACAGGAAAAACAAAATGTTCCTGACAAAGAAATGAGCTCCTCTGAAGCAAGGTGATAATAAAATTGAATTTTAAGAAAAAACAAACATAATTTTGACATTTTTTTATGCAGAGTTTCAATTCTTGGACAGGAGTATACTCTGGAAAATATTCCGATGGAAAGCCTTTTGGAGCTGAGTTTAGAATCTCTTCTGGAATTGGATGCCAGGATTCAACAACATGAGAATTCAAGATAAATAAAGTCGTCTTGGAAAAACATGTAATTACGAGAGAATAAATATTTTTTATATTTGAGAACTTGTTACCTGCGTTATCTTGAGAGTTAGGATCCGCACCAAGTCTCAATAGTTTTCTCACCAAACCAATGTTCCCTTAAAATATTGATGATACTCATTTTAAAATATCAAATATCCCAAAAGTTTTGTCTGTCTATTCGTTTGTGTCTAATAAACGTCAAAACGAATGAACCGATTGGGTCCAAATTTTCAAAGGCAACCGTCCCACATGACCCCAAGGAAGGTTTAATGGATCGTCAAAATTAAATATTTCAACTGAAAAAAATGTTGATATTTCTATTTTTGAAATGCGGCCATTAAAATGGAAAAATCCGAAAAAATTTGAGAATGATTAAAAAGGCGACCTTCACAACTAATAGTGGAAAAATGAAAATTTCTTAGCATTTATTAGCATGCTAACAACCCCTTTTCTTAAGCAGGTTTAACCATTACTTTTAAAGATGTGTCCAATTAGATATAATTTAGAAAAGAAAAATATCTTACCTTTAATTGCAGCACAGTGCAGTGGTGTCTCTCCTCGATGATTTCTTTTACACACCTTAACAGATAAAATAAAGAATGAAAACAATAAAGTAATGAACAGAGTAGAAATCAAAGATTTTCTACACATCTGAAGAATATTTGATATATTAAAAGCTATTTATAACTTTATTTCTAACCGAAAAGTATTTAGTTGTCGATAAGAAGTAGGTTCTTTTAAAATTAATTGTAGTTCTTTCAGTTTGTTCTTTTTTTGATCTATAAATTAGAATAAAAAAGTTGAAAAGTTGAGATTTCACAGAGAAATCTAATATTAAGAATAAAATTGAAGGGGGGGTTGGGGTTGGAGTAGAAGTTTAAGGACTTTGACTAAAAGGCACTAAAAAAATTCCTTAATGTAGATTTTACCATGTTGGAGGTTCAAGTAAAAATATTTTTTTTTTTTTTTTACCTTTTTCAACACTCTCTCTTCTGCCGGTGTCCTGGGTGTCCCTGATGTAGTGGAAGGGGTTCCCTTGTTCCCTGAGAGGGGTGTCCCCTTACTGCCTGACACCGGAGTACTCCTGGAGTTTGGAGTGGAGAAAGTTCCGTTGAGGACTCCCAGGGGAGTTCTTGGAGGAGAGGTTATGCAAGGACTACATTCTGAAAATACTTAAGTGTGAGAACAAGCTGAAAATGTAACTTTTAAATTGAGATTTAGATATTTCTCACAAATATCATTTATAAAAATCTAGTGATGTTCAAAAGGGGGGTTGCCTCGGAAAAATGTTGTTTCATGGTTTTTGTAACAAAGGTTAATTCCCTTATTTTTAAATTGAATTTGATCAATCCAGATCAAAATGGAACTATATTGCATTTGTATGTTGATTTAGATCGATAATCTATATAATAAAACTAGACATTCATTTCATGTTGCCAATAGCCAGCCAAACGGCTGGACCGAATGGACTGACATTTTTTATGGACACTCATGGTTGGCCGGGAGGTGTCTAAGGCTAAAAAATATAGAATTTTTTAAAATTAAATATTTATATTTTTCCACGGTTATATATGTAAGAGATAAGAATACATCGTAAGTATTTATCCCTGTAAAGTGTAAACAGCTGATGACGTGTTTACTCTAATATTCCTACAGACTACACTCTACACAAACTTTTTGATAGGATAGCCATCTACATTTAATTATTTGAGTTTAGTTTCTTAAATTAATTTATTTGTTTTGTGCCACAAAAAAACTTATTCAAACAATAATATTTAATTTCTAAGTATTTTATTATTTCAGAAGTAAGAGATAAGAAAACGAGTTATTGCTTGTCTATGAAAATGAATCCAAGAATTATAAATATAATCTCCAGACCCTATTCTAGTATCAGGTAAGGACGAGTGTACTGCAAAATGTACTTCAAGTGTGCCATAAATATCCGATTCGTTAAACATTCTCTAGCTATTTTTTAGCTGCAAGCTAGGGGAGGAAATCTCAGCTAAATCATGGTTAAAAAATGTCGAACGAATTGAACAAAAGCAAACGTATACATGAATAACGGCGTAAAGGGATGTCAGTTCAAGTTTTCTCCATTTTTAATCCCTCTGATTCACAACAGTTCCCTTTTCCTGAGGATGACGTAGATATTCTTTTTTTTCTAGCGTAAAATTTACCAGTTTCATAAACTATAACGTTGTTTACATTAATACTCTATAGTACAGTTCACATGAGTTTTTCGACGTGTTCAGTTCACATGAGCTTTTCAGCTAGAGAAATAAGGACTTTTAGTTTTTGATGAAATGATCAGTCAAAAGTTAAAAATATCACTGTGAATCTCAAATTACACTCTATAAATGGAGTATCACTTCAAGTTAAGCCTAATTAAAAGAACTATTAAAAGATGCTTAATTAATTAAATCAAACAAAAATGACACCATACGCATCACTTTAAAGCAAATATTAAGACACTTTAAATAGATAAGACTGATTTAGAAGAAGTGCCGTTGAGGATGTTTTCATTGTTGGACATGCTAGAACACCGCTTGGGTCATTTCAGGGTCAACTTCAGGTAGTATTGTTTATATTAATAAATTAAATATTCTCTATAAAATAAACAAAATTAATTTAGAGTTTATCAGCGACAAGGTTGGGAAGCATTGCAATAGAGAACGCAATCAAAGCAACTGGGATAGATAAAAGCGCAATTGAAGAGGTAGTAACAACAAAAGAATTAGAGAAATCATATATCTATGCAAAACAATAATTACAACTTGGCCAAAACTTTTGTTTTGAATAGCTCTTAGTTTTGAAGACTAAGCTGAGAGCTGAATACACAAATTGAAGATTTAAAATTATTGCCCTTATCTGGTCATAACCTAAAATCAAACTAGGTGTATATGGGATGTGTTGTACAGTCTGGACTAGGACAAGCGCCAGCTCGTCAAGCAGCACTAGGAGCTGGTCTTTCCAACACTACACCCTGTGCTACAGTTAATAAAGTGTGTGCTAGCGCTCTCAAAGCGATTACAATGGCTACTGCTCAACTGGCAGTAGGACACAGGTACTACTTTAAAGAGAATTGATAAGGATAAATGTTTGTGCTTGCACACTCAAAGCTAGTACAATGGCGACTACTCAACTGGCAGTAGGACACAGGTACTACATTAATAAAAAGAGAATTAATAAGAATAAATGTTTGTGCTTGCACACTCAAAGCTAGTACAATGGCGACTGCTCAACAGTAGCACACAGGTAGTAGTTTCATTAAATGGAAAAGCAATAAAGAGGATAAAAAATATTTAGACATTTGGCATTTTTTGCATTTTCAGTAAAACTTAGCTTATCATAAATCCTGAAATACAATTACAAATCTAGAGCTAGTCTTAAGGTATCAAGATGGGTCTTTAAGTTCGAAACATAAACGTAGTTTCAAAAATAAAACCATTGAGAACAGAAAATATTTGAGTTACTATCCTTCTGCCCTTAACTCAAAAAAAAAACCAAAATACAAAAAAATACATCTTAAATTCAGATTTTTTTCTTTCCAGAAATGTCATGATTGCCGGAGGCATGGAAAGTCTGTCCAACAGCCCCTTCCTTCTAGAAAGAGGAAGCACACCCTACGGAGGAATAAACCTGAAGGATAGTTGCAGTTTTGATGCACTAACAGATGCATACTCAGGCTGGCATATGGGCAAGTAAGTGGAATTAAAGAGATTGTCTACATACTTTTAATCAACCTTCCATTTCAGGACTTCTATTTGAATATCCTAAAACTTAATTCAAACTATTGTTCATTGAGAGCTTTTTTTTCTGAAAAAGACTTCTGATTTCTAAAGCATAAACAAAGAAGCATAAACAAAGAAGCATAAACGAAGAAGACTTTAACTAAATTTAAAAAATCCCTTTAAATCTGATGTGCAGATGTGCAGAAAATACAGCTGAGAAATTAAACATTTCCAAAGATGATCAGGACGATTATGGCATTTTAAGTTACAGGTGACCAAAATTTTGTTAATAATAATAATAACGTTTACTGTTAAATATCTTTTAAATTTACAAAATTGTTAGAAAATAAAAAATCATGTCTACAGAAATGTACAATATTGTTACAATTAATGTTTCCTTCTATTTAGAATAGTAAAAGCATAGCATAGCTGTTTGAATGCTATATCCTGAAGTAATCAAATAATTATACGATCATGGTTCTTCTATATCCAAATAAACGTTTAAAAAAATCCCTTTAATTGTAAAAAGATTTTCAATTTTACTTTATAGCCTATATCTGGTAATTAATGAAAGTATTCAGGAGGACAGAGAAGGCGATTGAAGACGGAGTATTCCATGGAGAAATTTATCCTTTGGAAGTAAGGAAAGGAAAGATAACAACTATTGTTACAACGGATGAAGAGGTTTCCAGGTAGATCAAGATGGAAGAAAAAACGAATATCTCTATACAGTATTATTTTAGGAATGATTATGAAACTTTTCGAGAAACCAAATTGTATTGGGGTAAAACAGTTGCTGTCGGATCGTCAAGTAAACTGGCAGATGGAGCCACTGCTACTATCCTTGCTAATGAAACTGGACTCAAGTAAGATGAATAATACTGGAATTTTTTTTTTGAATTAGTACAATACTGCACATAAATATCTGTACATTACATAAGATATCAAGATAACCTTTCTAATAATAAAACTAAAACAGCACATATCTTTAATTGATCTAATTTTCTCAGTATCAACATTCAAATATTAATATCTTTAGAATGCACAATTTGAAACCTCTAGCCCGGGTTATTGCGTACTCCGATTCTGCAGTGAATCCCGTGGACTGGCCAGTGGCACCGGCAAAGGGAATACAAGATCTTCTTAATAGAGCAGGTTTAAATCAATATTTTTTTCAAGAAAAGACTGTTGACATAATTTCATGTAACATCCATGTTAATAGTGGAATTTTTTGTCCACAACAGCACTTTTAAAGTGACTAAACGGAAAAAATATCGTCGTTTTTCTCATGTTGAATTCTGACAATTTTCTGTATTTTCTCTCCAGTATAAATAAAGTATAAAGGGTATCGTTATAAATCGGACATGACACTCTAAAACGGATGTTTACATGAAAATAAGTCTACGGTCTGTCACTGTAAGATAAAAAATATTCGACTTAAAAACTATGTCTTATACTAATCTAGGGATGAAAAAGGAAGATATATCCAAGTGGGAGATCAATGAAGCGTTTGCAGTCGTAGTTTTGGCGAACGCTAGAATTCTTGATCTAAATCTTGAGGATGTAAACGTCCATGGAGGAGCAATATCAGTCGGACATCCATTCGGGTTAGAAAGAAATTAAATTTTTAAGAATGCATATTAGAATGTTTATAAGTTTTAGAAGGAAGAATTGAGAAAATCAAAATTATATCCTGAGTAAATCGGTTGTTTTTGTATTTAATATTTAATTACGGACATCTGATCACAGAATAAGATTCGTCCTAAACCTTTTTTAATACCTTATTTATACTCATAAACAGGAAACACTCCTTTTAATCCTAATATAACTAGGATGAGTGGGGGTCGGATAACCAACCATCTGGTTCACACTCTAAACTCTGGAGAGTTTGGTGTAGCTAGTCTTTGCAACGGCGGAGGAGGAGCTGGGTCAATACTTGTACAGAAACTTTGATCCATTATTATTATGATTATTGCTCTTCAGAAACTTTTATCAATTAAAATCATGATCACTGTTCTTCAGAAACTTTGATCAATACTCGCAGAGACAGTTTGATCAATTCAATATTTATCAATACTCAACCAGAAACTATGATCATTTATTTTGATCCATTCTCAGTACTCATTCGTAAAAACACTTTGATCAAATAAAGTAATGACCAATGCTATTACAGAAATGTAATCGATCATAGGTTTGATCAATATTTTAATTAATCTAATGTAATATCAATGCAACGTTACCTATTTAACCATACAATTTGTACTTTTTAATTTAAGCATTTATCTGATAAATAAACTCTAGTTTTAATAATAATATTTGTTTAAAGAAAGAAATTTAATTTTTTTGGTACATGAAAACAAACCTTTTAGGAATGATAGGAATGATGCCATAGACAGATATATGGGTTTCTTGCCATTGCCAAGTAGACAGAAATATAATTTTTCTTGCCATTGCAAGTAGAAAGACATATATTTTTTCTTGTCATTAATAATTAGGCAGATGTGTTTTTTTCTTGCCATTGTTGACAGATAAAGTTTCTTTTGCCATTGCCAAGTTGACAGATAAAGGTTTTTAAGCCATTGCCAAGTAGACAGAAATATGATTTTTCTTGCCATTGCAAAGTAGACAGATAAATGGTGTTCTTGCCATTGCAATGTAGACAGATACGGGTTTTTTCTTGCCATTGCTAAGTAGACAGAGGTGTGTTTTTTCTTCCAACTTCATTAATTTTTTTAAGTAATCATATTTTCCACCAAATAGATTCGTGTTTTGAAAACAATAAGTTTTTTTTTAAATTTCTCGGTTAATATTTTTCCACTTAAATCCCAATCCGGTCCGTAGATCGAGATCCGCATATTTTTGCGGATTCGGATCCGGGAGAAAACATGTCGCGGATCTTAAACAATTACACTTACCACTGCTAGTAGATGAAGACCCACTTTTCTCCATTTGTTTGATTAATGCCAACTGTTGACGTTCCGACATGGGAGTGTGGCAATTGGTCCCAGACCCCTAAAATAAAATAATAAAACAAATCCTGGAAACATTTAAACGCGATATTTTAAAATAAATTGAATTTTGAAGTTACTTTTCTAAAAGATTCTATGAAATTTTATATTGGTTGGGTACTATCAAAACATGTAAATAATTCTGGACTCAATGTGCGTACAATGTCAGTGTTCTGTTTAAAAACGTTTTATCGTAATTTTAAGTGACCCATCATTTAAAGAGGAAAATGGCCAATTTACAATGGTACCATTGAAGCCTAACTCTAATAAAAAATGTGGATGATAACGTTGTTTTTCTAGCTGGATAAGTGATAAATTTAATTAATTTCTCCATTGTAAGAAATTCGCAAGTCTTTGTAAAGAACCGAACTAATAAAAACAATCAGTTTTCTAAATACATAACTAATTCACACTTAATCAGACAAGTTTGAAGGGTACTGTTGTGAATCGTAAATACCACTCTAGCAAGGATCTCTAGAGATTAAGTTCCAGTCCCTTTTGGGAAGGTTGAATTTTATGTTTATTTGAAAGAATATGTAATAAAAATACATTAAAGGGACTTTTCACTTAATGTTAAGTTGACCCTCCATGTAAGAAGTTGCATGCCTACTCACAACCTTTATCTGGGCCACAAAAAGGAAGATATAATTTATATCTGGAAACGTGCCTAAGACCTATATATGAGCAACAAAAAGGCAGATATAATTTATATCTGGGAACCAGTGCTTAGGATCCATTTAATTTTGATGCGGATCCGGACTGGAAAAAGAGGATCCAGATCCAGGTCATTTCTTTAAGATTTACTGAATTTTTTAACAAAAAATAATTTTCAAATTTTTGTTTTATTATTTTCGCTTATTTTAATCCTAAAACATAATGAATCATTCAGAAATGAGGATTTTTTTTATAATCTCTCTTTTTTCAAAAGTTCAGATTTATGAGTAAAAAAGTTTTTTTTGCAGTTTTTGGTTGATATTTTTGCGGATCCGGGAACCCAAAATCTTGCGGATCCGGATAAACCTATATCTGGGCAACAAAAAGGAAAATATAATTTAAATCTGGAAACTTACATTCTCGCAATTTCATTCTTAGTTTCTGCTCCAAAAATTCGCAAGAAAATTTGAATAGAGAAACCACAATAAAAAACCATCAAATAAATCAATGATATCTTGATTAATATTTGCTTAAACGAAGGGTTGTTTGGTGAAGCGGGTATGCCGTCACTCTAGGAATGGAAGAGTGTACTTGTACAAACTAGACCGAGTGCTTTACACTTAAATAAGCATTGTTTTATTGAGGATTCCAAAGGAGTCCGAAAATGTTTCGCCCATTTCAGAACTTCATTACAATTTGAATAATATTACCTTAGAACCAACAACAGTTGGTGATTGAGCCATGTTTTGTACTTTAAGTTTCAATAATGCCCAGTCTAGGTTTCAGAGATCAAAAATTATTATACATTTTCTCTGAAAAAAACAAAGTACAAAATACATTTTTAAATACACTTCTATACCACAGATGTGCGACGAGTGAGAAACACAAGCGTGTCAAAATTTTGTATTTAAGTGAATCCAGGGTCTTGCTTGAACAAAATAATTACATTTTCCGAATTAATGATATTTATCTTCTGTAAGTTGGGCGAAATTGAATAATGATAGATGGTTAGAATCCGAGTTGTTTATTCAGGAGATTTGGATTTATTGAGTCCAGGGTTGGATTGGAAAAGCTGTGATCAATCAGTATCCGGATTGGATAGTAAGAATCCGGATTGGATAATCAAAACCCAGCTTGGATTCTTAATTCTTTTTGTTAATTTGTCAGAATCCGGGTTGGATTCTCAAAATGCTGATTGGATACTAAAAATTCCGGATTGAACAAATAGACTGGGATTCTAGGGTTACGAATCTGATTTATCAAAAAGCCTGGTTTGATATTTCGGATCCAGGTTGACTCCAGGATCTAACCAGAGCAGCCTCTACACCCGCAGTGTATACACTCCACTATCCTCCCCTCCTCTAGTTTAGTTTTAGGAACACGACAGATACAGTTCGTGGCGAAGTTCGTATCACGAGTCTAAAAAAATTAAATTTTTCGTGAAAATTTTATCAAATTTATATAGTGTTAAAACCTAAAAAGTTCTTTTTAATCGGTCGCTTATCAATTCATGTGGGGTAAACTTCAATGGATTATGTAAACAAGAAGTGTATAACAAGATAGTTTTTTTTCGTCAAAAAAAGGTTGATTCTTTTAGACATGGATGGAGTGGTTGAAAATCTTTTTAAATGTTGTAAATTTTGAGCGACGCAGAATTTTTTGTTATCCAAGCCTTCCGACCCTGCGGCTAATTTTCAATTGTTGTTAAAATAGTATTTTATTAAAAAAAATGAAGCTGATAAAGGAAATTTTACAATTATTTATCATTATGTTTATTATTAGCAGATAACCCATCATTCAATGAAATAGGCATTAAGTATCTCAGTGAACTGGGATTATACCTGGATACATCGTAGGCAACACAGGTTTTCATATCCTTGCTTCTTCCATTTAGCGATCAGGTTTTGGTCAGCGATCTTCTCCCTAGATTAGGTAAATTAGCGATCTTCTCCCTAGATTAGGTAAATTAGCGATCTTCTCCCTAGATTAGGTAAATTAGCGATCTTCTCCCTAGATTAGGTAAATTTGCGATCCATTAATCGTTCAGAGCTGAGAAAACTTAAGATTTGTGGATATTGAGATCAATGCGTGATCTCCTCTTTTTGTTAGTCTTCAAATTATTATAATCTGTATCCACTAAAGTGCCTAAAATACCAATCAGTGTGTGCCAAAAAAGAGGATTAAGAAATTCATAAGTTTCAACTTTGGATATTTTGATTTTAAGCGATCTGGATTAAGGGTATCCAATTCTAAAGTTTTCAGCTCAGGATATTTAATCCATGGGTTAATTCCTGATGATGATAACCACGTCGCGCAAAACGAAAAAATTTTAGATCTACGCGATGAAATTTCAAAATGACAACTCATTTTTAAATTTTTAAATACATTTTTGTTGACTTTTCTTGTGAGAAACCTACTTGATGCAATAATCATAGAGTTCTCTGGAGATAGCTTTCCGTCTGTAGAAGAGGTCGAAGATGTATCTAGATTTCTGATGATGGATTTTAAATATCGGCCACAGGGTTTCAGTCTTTCTCTTACCCTCGTGACCATCTGTCTCAGCTTCCCGCATTTTACCTTCCAGCTCCTGAACATATGTATTTTAATCGATACAGTCCCGGGGCTTAATTTCATCTTGATGCGGATCTGAATCCTGAATCCGCCCGGATAAAATAGATTCGGATTTAAAACCAGATCCGGGTCCTGAACATTTCAAGATCTAATGATTTTAAGACTAAAGTTCAAAAAAAAATTTTTCTGCTAATTTCTTATTAAGAAATTGGGAAGTTCTTAGTAATCTTTTGTTAGTGTAAACATTAGAGATTTGTGTTAGGATTGGTTGACATTTGACATTTTCCCTCCTGGAGCCGGATCCGTATACAGGAAGCAAAAATGTTGCAGATCCAACGGATCCAGATTCAGAGAACTGCACAATTCTAAAATCTATTGGAACATTCTTTAATCTTAGAACTTTATTTAGATGGCGTTTAGTTTATTTTGTGGGAGAAAATGATTTACATATCAATACCTTGTACCATAACTTGTATCGGGGGTTCACCCCGTTACACACTTTAAGGAACATTTGAGTAAATATTTTATTTCTTAAGCAATCATTTTTGATGTATTACTAAATTAGCATGATCATTATCTTGTTATAAACTTATTATGTTATCTTGTTTTCATGGTTGTAATCATTAAATTATCATTACTATTTTGAAGGACAGAGATTACATGATTTTTTTGTCCATACCTAGCACATATATTCAGCCTGCTTATAAACACTCTAATCAATTTTTAAGACAGGGTAGACTTTGAAGTGTCGCAGCGTCTTGGACTTCGATTTTACCGCTCGAGCTCACTTATTCTTTTCTATAGCTCTTTACATGCACATTTTAGCACTGTAAAGCACTTCTTGTTACCTTGAAACTCTTATTGATTTCTGCTTGTGAGCGTGAGAGCTTTAAATCACAGTGACCTCAGTAAAATAAAAGCCGAAAAAAGTTATTTATAATTTTACTGTCCTTTAAACTTTAAAGTTAATACCTCTAGTGTTGGTTCGATGAGTTCCCATCCTTCTGGGGGAGGTTTTCTGCTTCTACGGATCTTAGGCATTCTGTATATCTGGATGTACTCTGAAATAATAAACAATAACCAAATAGTGCTTAACAACGTTGTTCATTACATTATCAAGTTCTCAAACGTACTTATTGTTTGCCTCCATTTTCGTTGGCTACCAATACCAGAATTCGTTGAATTACCTCTCTTTAACAATTAATTCATATCTTTTGCTAAAATTTGAACACTTTCAATCGCTAACATTGCCTGACAATTCATTTCGGTCTCGCTTCATTCTCACTAAATACATAGTTGTACATTAATGCAATTCAGAACTGAATAATTGTTCATGGAAAATAACACAGATTTCATATCACAGGATAAACGAGACAAACTTGAAACTTTTTAATATCAATTACGCTGCGGCTGCAGCCCGGGGGTTTTCTGGGGTCGCTTCTCCTTGTGTTTCTTGTTCTAATACTGAGGTCGGAGCCAGAGCCGGATCCGGAGCCGGAATAAGTTTATTCAAGAATTCTTTCTTCTTCTCCAAGTATATTTCTTCTAGGTTTGTAGAATTCAATCCTCTTTTACAAACATCCTGAATAAAATCAAAATAAAAGCAATACATTTATTATCATTTTGACTGATTTTTTTGTCTTCCCTCCTTTCTTTGAATTCAACGGTACACAACGTTTCTAAGGAACTGTCCTCGTAATTATAGAGGAACATCGCCGATAACAACGGCAACCTTAAAACTTTAATCTGATCAATAATGTGGAAGATCTCGACGTTGTTCTTGGTTAAAGTCTTTTAAAAATCATTTCTCCATTGTTTATGAAGCAAGATATACGAAAGTCACTTTTGAAGAGAAAACGCAAATGAAAATAAACAGTTTTCAAAAATAAAAACATGGATTTCTAATAAATAATTAACCAAATTAAGGGTACCGTTGTGAATCAGATATGCCACTTTATTTTCAAAAGAGGAAATTACTTTCATAGTCCTTTAAATATGTTTTTTCTTCTACCTAGTTCAAAAATGACCCCCTAGCTCTACCTTGTAAATTTCTAGAAAATATTAATCCATGTTTAATGTTTATCGTAAGATAAAAATATAATTGATCCTTCCATTTTACCTTCCAATCCCTCTCAAGGTTTCCTAGACTCCAGGGTGAGGAAAGACGACGCTTCCAGAAGAATTCTTGGAAAACTTTGTAATTATTGAGACGACAACCCTCGGCGACACATAACCGGCCTACACCGGACAAATCTATAAGCAGCGGTCAGTTTAACAAGTTTTAAGATAACCAGTTTAGTTTAAAAATGAATATCTGACACAAAGATTGAGAGGATTCCATAAACAATGGTGAAGATATTGAAACTGACAATGTTTCCTAAATCTGGATGGAATCGTACTCCGACATGTTTTTCAATTTCATTCATCTCTACCTCGAAATCTGCCAAATGCACATCCTGAATTGAAAATGGATGAAAGAATGGATCAAAGGATGAAAGGATGAAAGAATGAAAGGATGAAAGGATGAAAGGATGAAAGGATGAAAGAATGAAAGAATGAGAGAATGAAAGAATAAAAGAATAAAAGAATGAAAGAATGACAGAATGAAAGAATGAAAGAATGAAAGAATGAAAGAATGAAAGAATGAAAGAATGAAAGAATGAAAGAATGAAAGAATGAAAGAATGAAAGAATGATATGAAAGGATGAAAGGATGAAAGGATGAAAGGATGAAAGGACGAATGAATGAATGGTAAATGAAATAATGAATGTATCAATGGTTTAATATATCTAAGAATCAAGCGACGAAACGACCAATCAGCAGATCAACCAACCAACTAATTATCCAGCCAAAAGAGCTGAGAGCAAACCAATCAACTGATCATTCAATCAGCAGTTTAACTAACCAAGCAACTGACAAATAAGCCAGCCAACAGAACTTAGTGCCAACATATATAATCATGCATCAAACCAATAAACATTTTCTTTAATTTATGCATTAAATCTGAACTTAAACCAACTATCAAATCAAATCAAATCAAATCAAATCAAATCGAATCGAATCGAATCAAATCATTCAAAAAAAAAAATGTATTCCACCCACCCACCAACTGCTTCCTAATAATTAAATCGAACAACTTAATCATACAATGAACCTTTGAACCAAAAATTTAAATTTTAATCTCAACTCTTCATTTCAAATCATACAATGAGATAACGTTAAGTCTCCTTTAAACAGGTTGAAGGTTTAACTCCGGGTTTTATCTAACTAATCAACGGAAATGAATTCAAGGAATTACCTGAACCGGTTTGTTCGGGATAATGAAAGATCCAAGAAGAGGTTTCTCTAGTTGAGGATCTTCTATCAGAATTATCTGAAAAAAATTTAATTACACTTTGTTTATAACATCTAATTAGATTACAGTAAAATTTTGTGTTCCATTTGTCGTCGCCTTTTTTTTAATAATTAAAAAAAATCGATTCTCAAAACGTACCCACCCAAATTCAAGATTTTGAACGTCGACGTTGCGCTCAAACTCAGTAATTATACATCATGGAAACGTTTTATATGCCTCAAATGATTCCTGAATTTTTTCCCCACAAACCTAAATTTTTAGTTCAACTACCATACATTGCCGGTCACTCCCTTTCAAGGTGCTGTGGTTGGTGGTTTAAATAAACTTCCAAAAAGAGAGGTGCATGCTTAATTTACAACGGTACCCTTAAAACCTTATCTGATAACGCGCCAGTCAATTTTGCAGAGAGAGCTTGTGGGGTGGCGTGGAGAGTGTGTGACACCAGTTCTCGTTAGATCACTGAAGTTAAGCACACTTGTCCACAGCCAGTAACTGGATTGGTGTCCAGACTGGTGTTCACGGGTTCGATTCCCGTACTCCACACAAACCTGTGGTTTCAAAAACATCTGAAGCCGACATCTGGTTTAGCAGTTATGACCACCTAACGGATGTAGGAGGACAGAGGGGCGGCTGTCAACAACTCTCGCAGCGAAAGGGTGCGTGCTTTCTACTCAACAAGAAAGAAGCTTCAAGTGGGATTAATCCAAGTGAATGACGATGAAGAGAGGAATGGTGGACAAGCAGGGAGAGTCTTTGGTTGCCAGCTATAGGTACCTGGGGGTATCCAATCCGGGCTTACAGATGTTAGGGAGCAATGAGTGTGATGTTTCCTATCAGTACGGCACCCGGGCCTCATTCCAGTATATCAGAAGGATTCCTGCACTCTATATTCTCAGGCCTAAGAAGAATCTTAGGCAGCTGGAATCTTGTCAACCCTCTTCTCAGAATGAATGAAGCGTGGATGGATGAATGTGCTGCCAGATTACAACCCCTGGTAGATCAATATAAAAACCCAGACAACACCAAACTTTCGCAATAGAAAAAAATCCGAGATTTGATCGTAACAACCCGATCATGTCCTGGGGACAAAAAAATCTTTTTTAAAAAATTTTGCAGAGTCACCGCCCACCACAATAGAAAATAACCAGATTTTAAAAAGAGAAGTTCATGTAGTTTATACTTTTATCAGACAAAGCTTTTAATTGTATCGTTAAATCGTTGTTTCTTTAAATGGAAATCCACTTACAATTACGCTTACAGCTCCATTAATATAAGTCGCGGCGGCATGACTTGTAGATTCGTTAGGAGGTCAATTGTTGAAATTTATGTATACTCAAATCATGCTTTTCAGACAGCAGTGCTATAAACTTACTATGAAGTAATCATTGTGCTATTATGGATGTCTTAAAATTTTTTTTTAAGCGATCTAAATTTTTATATTTTTATTTGTTATATTAAAAGCTTCAACGTTCTCGATACAGAATAATATTCCGTCCAAAAACTAAAAAGCACTGAGAACCAAAATAATAATGTTTTAAATAGTTATTAATTGTGAACTCTTAACCTTAAAAAGATGTGTTGGAACGGCAACATTGTTTTCTCCAATTACTTCATATTTTACAAATTTCTTCGGCCGTCTAGGTGGCCGATTATTGGGCGGGGTTTTTACGGGTGGAACTGCTTCCGGTAGAGTTTCTGTTGTTGCTTCAGTATTCCCCGGATTGTTAACATTTATCAATTGTTGAGATTTAGACTCCAATACAATGGATAATATTCTTTTATCTTCCTGATCTTCAGTCTCAGGCAACCATAGTGGACCTGTAACAGGAGAACTCTAGTTAAATCATAATATTCTTGAACCAAGAGATATGTACATTGCATGGTGGTGTATTTTTCGACCTACGCAAATCCGCTATACTTCACTTTTGACCTACGACAAATCCGCTATACTACACATCCGACCTACTAGCACATGGTTTTACAGCTGCTAAATGGACTTGTGGCCGCAGTGCCCGGCCCCCTAGCCTGTCCTAGCCTCGGCGCTCGGCCCCCTAGCCTGTCCTAGCCACAGCGCTCGGCCCAGTAATTGTCTTAACCTAACCTAACCCTCAAATAATACAAAAATAAACAGCTGGCGTAGTAGGTCAGAAGTTCAGTAGGGGGGATGTTGCGTATAGACATTGTTACATTACCCATTGCATTGTTATGAATCTGACATATCCCTCTTTTAAAATGGAGGGCCACATTACATGGACAGAATTTAAAATGATAATGATCTTTGTAAAGTATTAAAAGTTTTCCTTCGCTATTGCCCAACTTCTAATTTTTCGATTTTTTAAGTGTAAACAATATATTTGGGGTAATTTTCCATAAATCTTGATTCTCCTCTTGATTTTAGTTAGTCTCGGGAGATAACATCTGAACATCTGGATTTATTTACCTGAGATAATATCTGAATCTAGTTACCTGAGATAATATCTGAATCTAGTTACCTGAGATAATATCTGAAACTAGTTACCTGAGATAATATCTGTATCTAGTTACCTGAGATAATATAAACATCTGAATAAAGTTTAGTAAGTTCCCTGCAATAAATCTCAAGACGGTTCCAGTAATTACCATTGTTGTCCAAATCCTGACAAAAACAAACATATTTTTCACCCTGCTGACATATGGTAAAGCTGTAAAAATCTAATTAATTATTTCTCATTTAAAAATAAACATATTTACTCGAGGAGGACGAGGGTTAAAAATTGTCAATAGAAAGGAAAATTATTTAATGTATATGGTGATAAATCGCAAAGCTTACACCATGTCAAATTAAATTTTTTTTGGTGAAAATCAGGGCACTGATAAAAATAAAAATACCTGTGGTACAATATTAGTTAAATAAAATGTTTGATTCATGGCTTCTTGAGAATGTTTATTATTGCCAGCTGGAGCCATGTGACCTCTAGACCAACCAGAACCCCAGAAATCTGAACAATATCATTTCAAGACAATTTAGAACCACGGGTACATTATTTGTTGAAAAATCACCTCCCCTCCCGCAATATCAATAATTTTTACCAACTAGGAAATAATCAGAATTTATTAGAGGTATGCATGAAAAGGTTAATTCTTATACCCACAAATCTTGGAAAATCATTATCTTCCCNCCCCCCCCCGTATAATTCTAAAAACAACCCTGCTCGGAACCCCAGAAATTTGAAAGAACTATTTAGAAGAAAAGTTTTTATTTATTACCTTTATTTTGTGAAGTGTAAAGAACTGGTATAGTAGGATCAGGATCAAACCTGGCCAGTTTACGGTTTGCTATATCCCCAAATGCTTTGCTCTGACTAACATGCTCCGCAACCCACTAGGAAGAAAAAATAATAATTTCTTCTATGTTTGGTTCGTCTGTTGGTTTGTTTGTATCCAACGTTTTTTTTGAAAACTTACTAATTCAGGCGACGTTCAAAAAATATGCCTAACAAAATTTTTTTATATTTTTTTTAAATCTGCGAAGAAGAAAGGCTTGCAGATAGATCTATAACAAAAAGCTTTGATTAATATTAGGAAGAGAAGCGCGAAGCGGTCATAAAGTATAGTAATTAAAAAACTAACTAATAGTTCTGTTTTATTACCTTCGGCACTCTTCGAACTGGATCAAACTCCAATACATGATTATCATACTGCAGAATAGTTTGGAACCCTGAGCTGGGAACACCGTACTTTAAACTAGTATGGAGTTGGGGATCTGATCTTGGAGAGGGCGTGGACACCGGAGGTGCGGGAACAGAGGTCGTGGTCAGAGGAGGGGCAGGGATAGATGGCGAAGCCAAAGGAGGGGCGGATACAGATGGCGTGGCCAAAGGAGGGGCGGATACAGAAGGTGTGGACAACGGAGGGGCGTGATCAGAGGGCGTAAAGATAGGAGTAGAAATCTTCTAAAGCAGAGAGAAAAACATTAGGAAAATAATAGAGATTTCGTAAACCAAGAAAGTGCTCTAAAGTTTTGCCCAGACTCAAGGGGTTCAGGAATACATGTTAGTTCTATTGTACAGTTGAGCATTTTTGTTAATTTAGATATCAACTCAATATAAATACAAGAATCATTACAATGTTTGTACTTTTTTGAAATTTTAGCTCTTGCTTTAATAGGATAAAAAAACACAATAACACTATCGAGGTCAGCTCAAACATTGAAAATAAGGATCATTTCACGTTTCTACTTTTTGTAATTTCATTAAGATCAAAGAACAGCAAAAGAACACAGTTGCCCCCCCCCTGAAACAGGGATATTTAGAGATATATGGAGAGAAACATGGATATTTATAGATATATAGAGAGAGAAACATGGATACTTAGAGATATATAGAGAGTAACAGGGATATTTAGAGATATACATCGGGAGAAATAGGGATATTTAGAGATAAAAGGAAAACAGGTATATTTAGAGAGATGAAAGGGATTAAAAGTTAGATAAAGTGTGTATGTTCAATTTACATGTGTCAGAGGAACCAGAGGATAGAATGACACAAATCAGCTGTCCCCCCCCCCCCTCCAGAATCAGCACAGCAGTGGCTCTAACCCCACAACAGAACTGGTAGCCTTGAAATGAGATATTACCGAAATTGGCGTAGAACAAAAAACTACAATATCACTCAGATAAAGGAAGGAGTATTAAAAGGACTAAAATTGTCACCTTTGTCTCCTCTGTATAGGCAGAATCCGGGAGAATATATCTGGAGAGCAGAACGCCCCCTGCCCCTCCCACTCCACCCAGCAGAAGTGTTCTCAATCCATGAACCGACATTTTAAATCATCTAACAAATAACAAATTTAACCAAAGTAATTTTACGTCTAAAATTACGAAAATAGGACTAGTTCGTGTGATTGCTCGAGAATTTAGATACATATATTTAAAGTTACGAGTATTTTGAATACATTTTTAAAAAATACTAATAAATTTCAAAATCAATAAGCTCCTAAAAATGTAACATGTACTTAAAAAATAGATACATTTTAAAAAACAACACTAACAATTACAAAACATTAGTTATGTCAATCACAGTAAAAATGTGGTCAAATCAATCATTTAAGACTAGACAAAGTTAAAAAACCGGTCTCATTAAATGCATATAATCAAGAAAATTTGGCCTAATTAACTAACATAATACAACAATGTTAAAATAATAATTATTTAATAATCAAAAATAAAGTGATCTTTATAGCTGCCCCCAAGCTATGAGAGTTTAGTCCCTCCTTGATTTCCTCGTCTTTCTCCCAGTCTCTCCTCCAGCTACGACGGTCAACTTGGGCCAGAATGCGTTAGTCATAGTTTCTCCTAGAACATCACAATATATTATGAATGGCCGTCAAATGTTTAATAAAAGGCGACGGGGTAATTGCAGATGGTAAGNAGGGGCAAGAGGTCCACCCTGTTCTGCAATTTAGCGATTCTTGAATTCCTGGGAAAAGGGAAAGAGGGTTTATTAAGTATTTTTAGATATTTTCACTATCAGTTCTGCCATTTATTATGATATTGCTTTAATACTGTAGTACAACAATTAAATTAATCCTACATGTTCCCCGCAAATACTGTGTGACGTGTCATATTAAAAAAAAAGTTTTCATGTAATATCACGATTTTTTAATGAAAGACATTTCTTGTCATGTATGTAAATTGTAAATTAATTAATATAGTGATGTATATAACCAGAATAGACTTATTTTTTATTTCATATCAGATTTGTTGACTTACTGATAAACGGTTGGTAAGGTTTTTTTTTTTTTTTTTTTTTAGTTTAATACATATTTTTCTTGCGCCCCTCCTCCTAAAAATGTTTAGGGGGGGGGGGCAAAAAATGGAATAACCCTTCCCTTGGAAAAAAAGGTAAGCCACCACAGACAAATTCCTGTATATACACCCCTGAAACTAATATGAAGAGAATTCCGTAAATGTACACAAGTAACTATATTCCAAATATCAATTCAGTTTCAAATTTGCCAAAAACCCATTCCTTTTTACGTTGCAATAATAATTCTTCTTCCCCAACTGTATTCCCTATATATTTCCTACCTAAAAAGTAGAAGACGGCTCCTAAAGCACAGCAGAATATCATGAATATGGGTCGGGCTGAAGGAGAAAGAACCTAGAAAAATATTACGGATAAAGTTGGCGGAATCAGTAACATCGCTGATTATCTATATAGTAAAGCGCTTTGCTCATAAATCTATATTTATTTGATATCTAGAGCTGGTCAAACGACTGGACCAATTTGGCTGAATTTTATAAAAGTTAACCATGGGTACCCTGGAGGTGGCATAGGGAAAAAAATCCTTTCAAATTTGAAGTTATTTTCTTTGAAATGTTTTATGCTACGGGCAACGCCGGCACTTCAGTTAGTTGATAATAATTGTGTACCTTTTAATCAAATTATCTTTATAAATATTTGGTTATTGACTTCATCAAATTAAGAACAGTCAGAATTCTGATATTATGACCCTCTTAATAAAATAAAAGCCTTTTGACAAAATTTGAGAGGACCAATAAAACTGAGAAATGGAAGACGACATTTATGCAATCATTCGAGAATTTGATGTTTTAAAAAGCAAATATTTTTACCAGAGCTGAGGCTTAAATATCAACTAAAAGAAGTTACAGGGTACACTGTCCACTGTACAGTGTTCAGTTGTCCACTGCTGTTGTTCAAGGGACTATAATTAGTATCTAAGGGGCTTCTTCCTATTCCACATTGTTATGGGTCTAACTGTATTCAGTTAATTACCTTAAAGACCGGATAAACCCAGAATCCAGCCTTGTAGTAGATAACATTTAACCAGACAAGGTATCCCATTGTCAGGGCTGCAGTTATACTCATACCAACCTTTCTACTCGGATACTCATGTCTAAATTCAGTTTTAAATTAATCGTAGTAGAATAATGTAAATTAATGTAAAATAATGTAAAATTAATATAAAAATAATGTATATATTAACCGTATTAGAGCAATGTAAATAAATGTAAAATTAATATAAAAATAATGTAAAAATAATGTATAACTGTTTTAGAACTGTAAATATGTTTTAAATGATAAAAAGTCTAGCCGATACTTTTTTAATATGGTTTATAAATGCTGAATAGTCTAGTCACTTGTCTTATGCATCAACACTTAAAGTTAAGTCTTGTGGACATAGAGAATAGAATATATATAGAGGAATTAAAAGAATCTCTCGGTATGCATTTTTTTCAGTACCTTTCAGCCTGAAAGGGAGTTCAAAGTGTACAAATCATGTAAATGTTCACAAATTATATGCAGTAGAGTACATTAATTCAGTATGTTCCCTAGACTATCCATTTCAATTTCGAATTTTTTAAAGCTGTTAAATAAACTTTATAATGAATTAGGTGAATAAAAACATCATTTGATTTATAGTTATAACGGAATATCATCGTTTGTAAAGTGGAAGGCATAGAGTCTATGTGAAATGATCATTGGTCAATTATGAAACCAGCCTATTTCATAATTTGGTTTTCTTTTAACAATAATTTTAGATTTTCTATAAAATGATATTCCAGGGCCCAACAGGTTATATAGCATAAATATGTGAAGTACACCTGCAGTATGGAAACAGTACAAAATGGCCGTTTTACACTTTTTTCCAGTAAATTCCTCTCTATATATTCTATTCTCTATGCTTGTGGAGCTTCTTTATTGAAATTTAAGACTTCTTTATCCTAGAACAGACGCAAATTTGACGGAGGGGCAAATTAAATTAAGTATTACGTGACCAATTTATAATTCATCTGTGTCCTTGAAAGCTCTATCTGAGTAGGAAAATATTGTCATTTTCTTTTTAAAAAGATAGAACATTCCCTTACTTCACAATTAGAAGTTTATAATTTTGGTAAGAACAAGGATATTTCATTTATCCCTGACTAGAAAAATGTTTAAATGGTACCGTTGTAAATCTGACATAATACAAACTATGGGTCCCACTCCATTATAATTAGGTCTACAATCTCAATAAATTGCGAGGAAATGATGGGTCTAACCTGCATAAATAAAGCTCTCCTAGTTGAAGTGGAAGCACAGTCGTGTGCATGAAATGGTTCAGCCAGGCAGGGAAAAATCCATCAAATCTAAATAATTCAAGATGATTTTTGATTATAGAATATGAAATTAGTTTTATTATTTTCTACGCACCTTACAGAAAATATAAGTTCTCTGTCTATTGCCCAAAGACTCCAAAAGATGACTCCAACAAAGATTCCGATGGGAAATGCAGCAGAAGCAAAGACGATATCTCTGAGTTTACAAATCCTCGAGTTTTCAGCGGAAAAATCCGCGAAAATACAGTTGGTGAAGAAGAGAAACTGAAGACACATGTTTAGGAAGGTTAGATATTTGAAATGTCCGCCAAACTTCTCTCTAGTCGGAGATATATCTTCAGGAAGATCAAGGATAAATATATCATAGTAGATTGCAACAAGGAAGCTAGAGCTACCACAAATATGAAGCAGTCTCGTCAATAAACTCATTTTTCTGAAAAAATTACACGATTTGTTAATTATTTAAAACCAGTAGTAAGTTGACATTTTACAAGAAGCACAATTTAAATAGACAAACGATTAGATAATAATTTTTCTAAGGCTTAAATAAAATTTAATTTCAAACTGAATATTGAGTATTTGTAGTTTTTTTTAAACATCAAGTACACTAAACAAATATTTATCAAAAATGTTTATCATATTATTATTGTTATATGTTTTATTGAGTTGGTTTTATACAGCAATCCTTAAATCTAAACATAAAATTTCCATTCATAGAAAGTCTTTTCCAAATATTTTCATGAGAAAAGTTGAAAAAAAAAGAATCCCCTCAAGGTAGATAGATGACTAAGAATAACTAATAGTCATTTTACTACTCACACTTTATTTATACTTTCCGACCTAGATTCAATAGGATAAAAGAACCATATTAGAGCACAGCTGATATTTAGAGATGAAAAGAGAGAAACATGGATATTTAGAGATATATAGAGAAAAACAGGGATATTTAGAGATATATTTTAGAAACAGGGATATTTAGATATATTTAAGAAACAGGGATATTTAGAGATATACAGAGAGAAACAGGGATATTTAGAGATATATAGAGAAAAACAGGGATATTTATAGATATGTAGAGAGAAACAGGGATATTTAGAGATATATAGAGATTTTATAAACAGAAATAAAAACCAGGTTTTGTCACAATAATTCATTCATCCATAATCAAAAGTTTCTACCAAGGGTTAAAATAAGAAGCACTAAAATTCCTGTTTTAAAGCAATAAGAAACATTTAAGGGAAACTAATCTTAAAATCAACAATCATCCTGTTCATCATACACTGGGTATTCATATAGAACCATTCTTTAACGCTCTTCTGCGCCCGTCCATCCTCTAGTACGCCAGTGCGGCCTCGGATGCGAAGTATCTCACGTCAAAATCAGAATCGTTGTTGAGTTTCTCCAGACAAGGTTTAACCTGTCCTTGCGTAGTAGAGCTGGGTAGAACAGCAATAATATGATGCAGGGTCTTCGCAACATTAAACCTAAAATATTCAAGATAAAATTGAATACTTAAATTTGACTCCCCCCCACACACATTTGACTGCTTCCTACAACCGACCAACGAACATAAAAATACGTTACTGGAGAGTGGAGACATATTTACGAGTTTAGGTAGAGTAAAGTACACCTTCATAATAATTTTCGGCTTATTCATTCTTTATGTTAGATCAAAGCCCCTCACAACTTAATAAAACAACTTGGTTGAATTTAGTCAACTAATTCATTAACAGATAGTAAATAAGAACAAGTGTTGACAAGCGTTTTTTTCCAATTTAAGGTAAGGGATTTATTAAAGTTTTCAACAAAGGGTTCTATGTGCACAATCATGTTTGTAGTACAAGCGACTGTAATAATCTGTGCACGTACAAAACAATATATCTTTTAACACCAAATAAAGAAAACACTATGCAGCATAGAAAAAAAGTTTATTAAGACACTATAAAAGACAACCCGGCTGTATGAACATTTCATTTAATAAGTTTGTTAATAAATTAAAAGATATGATAGTTCAAATAAGCTGACTAAAAATCTAAAAATAAAATTCCAAATATATCCAATACCCTTTGGAATTACGATTTTATCTCTAAAAATATTAAAACACTTTCAATATTTGTTCAATGCCAAATATAAGACAATAATATTATAAATAAATTAATAAAAATAACTAAAAATAATAATATTTCGGACTTAATACGTTACAAAATATTCAGTGTTTGATGATTAACCGGGCAAAGTCAAAGGAAAAGAAGACGACCTGAATAGATTTGATTAAAAGGTACAAAATTAAATAATATTGGCAGCCACATTTCTAGAATTCTTCAGTGATAGGAAGGTTGGCGATAAATGTCCCCCCCCCCCCATATTCACCTGACGTTAGCAACACTATCTCCAGCCATTGCTAGAACAGTTGGGAGAAGAAGACGTTCAGTTATATCAGCTCCGCAAACCTCTCCAAGTACATCTAGTTCAACCACGCAAACATTCAACATTTGCACAGTTTGGCAATAATCAAATTCCATCCCCCGATATAGATAGATTAATTCTTCAAATTCAATCCCCCGATATAGATAGATTAATTCTTCAAATTCAATCTCCCGATATAGATAAATTAATTCTTCAAATTCAATTCCCCGATATAGATAGATTAATTCTTCAAATTCCATCTCCCGACAATCGACTCTGACAAAAAAAAAATTAAGGTTCAGTTTCGGCATCAATAACGAGTTGAAATATTATCAGTTGGGGAACTCTAACACTTTCTCGCCATAAAAAACGAGCAAAAGGCCTTTTACTCGTTTTCTGCCTTAAAAAAACGAGCAAAAGGACTTTTGCTCGTTTTGTGCATTATAAAAAGCGAGCAAAAGGCTTAATAATCGTTTTCTGCTTTATAAAAAGCGAGCAAAAGGCTTAATGCTCGATTTCTGCCTTGTAGAAAGCTAGCGTTAGGTTTAATGCTCGGTTTTTGCCGTATAAAAACTAAAAAGTGAGCATTACATTACAAAAGGCCTTTTGCTCGCTTTTTATAAGGCAGAAAACGAGCAAAACGCCTTTTGCTCGTTTTACAGGGCGAGAAAGTATTTGAGAACCCCAACTGATCATTGTTTTTATTTGTATAATTTTGCTTCCTCCTCCCTGCAAATATCTAGTGGGG
>NW_019396447.1:67949-107679 GCF_000591075.1 Eurytemora carolleeae | reverse complement strand
GGGGTAATTTTTTCTTTCTTGGAACTCCCTCGTCCCCCCAACATCTAAAAACTATTTGTTATGTCTGGTTTCCTATGCAGAAGAGACAAGTCATCCTGTGCAAGTAATTCTGATCCTTGGACATCGCGATCACCTAATATTATTAAAAATAAATGATCATCATTATATTTTGTTCAAGATTCACAAACGTTTTCATATATTTCGAGTCTGATAATTTTCATTTATACCAAGTTTCAAGGAATTTCTAATTTTTTAAATATTTACTTAACAGAATATAAACAAGATAAGGTAAAGTTCAGTTCAAACTTCATTTAAACGCAAAGATGCATTTTTAATATTTATCACCCGGCCAACAGAAGGTCCACACGTTGAAAATAATTTAGATTTTTTATGAAAGGATTGTAAGCGGTATTTCAAGTGACCCTCCAATCCATGCAAAGATGAAAAAGTCCGATTCAAAACCCTTAAAAGCGTTGTCTGATCAAGTATAAATTATACATCAGTTTATGTTTTTTAAACCCTTTATTCTCGTTTACGGGGTCTCTCTGCAAAAGTTACTTGCGCATTTCTTGCTTTTAAGAGACAATGGAAAAATTATCAGAATCAAACACTTTTCGACGTTTTCTTCTGAATTTCTTTTCAGATTTTAGAATTCAAGGGTACCGTTGTAAATCGGGCATTATCATCTTTGGATGGAGGGCCACTTGAAATGTCGCTCACAGTCCCATATAGGACACTTTTTTATCTATAAATTGGTCTTCCGAGGAAGGAGTTGATTGATTAATTAAAGAACAGATAAAATATTAACCTTGGGAATGACCGTCTGCTGAGCCCATTCAGTTCCAAATTTCTCAACCAGCTTCTTCAAATTGTTTGCAGCTGCCTCGCGAATGGCGTAAACCTACATATTAATATATTAAATCCGGTTTTAATGAATGCAGAAGCGGTTTTTCAAAGAGTTAATTGTTGAGCAGATTCTAATTCAGTACACATATTAAGTGCAAGTTTCTGTCCCAAGTGTGTTACTTAGCACAAATTAACCAAAATATGTCTAACTTAGATTTACTGTGATTAACACAACACAGTTCATGGGTCGTCATTAAATATTGTATTTATTTATGATACGCTTATACAGTTATTTTCCAAAATTCACCCCCCCCCCCCATCTAAAAAACACACTTCGCCCCGCGCAAACATACGTTACTTCTTTTAAAATGGGTAAGTTATGTGCTTAACAGGAAAGAAAACAAAGCAATTGTCACACCGCAATGAGCAATCGGTTCAAGTATCAAGCAATGCCGATAAACTAGGGGAAAAACATAACACCGTCATTTAGAATGATTTTGCCGATAAAATAAATAGAATTAAAAAAGAAGATTTTAACCTGATCTATCAACCAGGACATACAGAGAGAGTTGAGCTTCTCATTGAAGAACTCTACTCCAAGCTGACCAGCCAACAGAGGCATGTACTCAATAATAGCCAACCTGGGTACATAAACGGTGTATTTCGTGTATTTCGTGTATTTTTTATTACATTTTTTGATCATTAATTAGACTTATAGAAGTTAGAACGAAAATATGAAATGATAAAATATGTCAAGTTAGAAAATTTAATTAAAAAATTTTAAATAATAATAATGGATGGAATACCTGACCCTCCATTTAGTATCTTCAGCAAGTTCTACTATTGCTGGAAGCAAGGACTGACTAAAAAAATTATAATAAATACTACCTGAAAAAACTTTATTTTTAAAATGTAAAATTGAAAAATACAAATTTAATTATACAAATTTTTCAAACAGGTAAAAAAATATTTATTTGACGTTTACATTTTTAATCACCCTCCCAAGGGGAGTGTACCTGAGCTGCTGGATCCCAATGACCTCGTTGACGCAGTCTAGGTTAGAGATGATGTTTAACCTGACCTCCGGGCACTCATCCTTCAACTGGGAGAGGAACAGGGGGAGAAGGTGCTCAATAGTGTTCGTCTTTCCTGAACATTTAAACATTGTCAGAACTAGAGATGGACATCGTTTTTTTGAAAGAACAAACGACATTTTTGAGACGATAACGATTTTTTTGTGGAAAACGGTGTCGTTAACAAAAAAACGAACAATGGACGAACAAAATGGATGGAACTTGGAAAAAACTATCGTTTTTTTACTGAACGAACTATCTTTTGGAACACAAATTTTTAAAAAACTATAGTTTTTTTTACTGAATGAACGATTTTCCAAAAAATATTTTTTAAAACTATCCTTTTTTTAAGGAACGAACGATTCAATTGAACGAACGATTGTACTGAACGAAATAGTTAGAAAATGAACGATAATTCACGAAGATAAAGAAACGAAACACATTCATCGTTCACTAAGTATAGTATACATCATATTGAATAGTGTATAGCTCTAAATACGTTTGAAAAGATTGTATTTAGTATAAAGTATTTGCAATTCCCAGGGGTGTATATTTCTAAGAATTACGCCCTTTTGATACTTTTCACGCAAAATATCTTTTTTCCCTAACAATAATTTATTTTCCACAATTCAGGGAAAATAAATTTAACTCACGCGTATTACATACCTTCTCAGGAAACGAAGATTTTTCAAAAAAAGGAGAGGGGGAATTATTTCTCAAGAAAATATAAACCCCTAGGAAGAGTAGGGGAGAATTTTCTTGCATTTTACTGTAAAGTATTAGAGGCAGCTCGAAAACTGGATTTACTGTAAATAAAAACATTTAGCAAACAAAAATGAACTTAATTGATTTTGTCGGGAAAATTTTAAAACTTATTGGCGATCTTTGAAATTGTTTTGATGTATAGCTGATTCCTAGCTGTCCTAATCCTTACTATCCCAGTAAAATCTGTACACAACCCATATGCCACCGCACCTTAGTTCCTCTCAATTGTATTAAACAATTATTATTTTGTGTGAAATGAATCCCAATCTCCTATATTTTATTATTTCACCAAGGTTTTAAGTCACTTCAGAATGTTTAAATAAAAAAACGTATGTTTACCTAGAATAGGAGATAGTCCCATGATAACAGACGCCATGGCGGACTTAACGTGTTGGTTTGCGTCAGTGACAAGCTCCTTGACGCAGGGGAGAAGATGCGTCATGATGACCTCCTCCTGGATAGATTTGTCAAGCGCGAGGCAGAACTCCTTCATCTTGTGCGCGGCGGCAGCGCGTACCTCCGCCTCGCAATCCTGATAAAATATTATTCTGTAGCAATGTTACAAGATTTGTATGCTGTATTTATATGGTTTTATAAAATACACATGTTATTGTATAAAATATTATTCTGTAGCAATGTTACAAGATTTGTATTCTGTATTTATATGGTTTTATCAAATACACATGTTATTGTATAAATGTAGTTTTCATATTCCACAGATTCATGTATATGTTTGTCAAAATTATTTTTCTAATTAATCAAACATCTTTTCAATTGATCAGCTAAAACAAAATCGCAAGTTGTTAAGTTCTTTTCAGTTCTTGGAGTTTCAGTCCGGAATTCTTTGAAAAAGTTAAGTTCAAGTTTTTTTTCGTAGTTCCCAACTAAACGACCAAATTTGTACCAAGTCCAATTTATGGATAACCAGGCATTTGTTCAAAGTATAAATGATGGAAATATTTTCTTTAGTTTTTAATTTATACCTTGAGTAAGGACTGGAAGGCTGGAACCAGGTCGGTTTTAGTAATTTCTTTTCCTACAGCAGCCTGTAGTTCAGTAAACTTATCCGCAACCATAAACCTAGGATAAGAAACCTTTCAGAATACGTATTAAGTAATCATTTTTCTACAACAGCCTGTAGTTCAGTAAACTTATCCGCAACCATAAACCTAGGATAAGAAACCTTTCAGAATATGTATTAAGTAATTAATCAGAAGGAAAGAACACTTGATTACTCACTACCAGTGAACAAATTTGTAGCTTAAAAATAATATAGAACAAACGCCAATGGTTTTACTAATGAAGGTCCCATTATTTGGTAGAATAATTAAGGACGAATCCTTGAGTGTTAAAGTTTAAAGTCACTTTAATCGATCGTGCAAAAAATCACGCAAATAATAGTATAATGTAATATTTGAAAAGATGGGAAGAGGGGTGGAGAATATCTGAAGAGTTGGGTAGGATTCCTGGATCATGAACTTAAAAACAAAATTAATTGATCTAAAAATGTTTACCTGACCCTCCAAGATTTGTCCTCTACACACTGGCGGAGGGTTGGGAGGACAAGCTGTTCCTTGTCCTCATGTTGGAGTATACCAGCAATAGATATACAAGCTTCTACAGCAAGCAGGCGGACAGAGTCCTGTTCATCCTAGATTATAATTCAGGATTAGAACCCAGAAATCTTAAAAAATCATTTCTTTAAAAGTCTAGCACTATACACAGATTGAGACCGGATGTTTTGAGCACTGAGCAGTGATACTTAATAAGTTGTATGAATACAGAATCTTTTAAAAATATTTATTATTCAAGTAACAATTTTTCTCAAAATAAATTCTTACTGCGAATTAATGAAATAACAGATATCTAAAAATTCTAGAAAACTACTTGCTAATTTTAGTCTCGCAATTGGAAGGATGACAAAAATTCGGCAAATTTTTGACGTCGATTGATTAAATGCCGAGTACCGTAGTGAATTGGGATGGTATCTTTTTAGCTAAAAATACGCAGAAATCCCTTCAAGTACCTGAGCAAGATTAACGAAGAGGGGAACAAGATCAGATTTAAGATAATCCACTTCTACAACCTTGGCAAACTCTCCTAGTTTTCCGCTGGCAGCACGCCGGACCATAGGTGTATCATCCTGCTTATATTGAACCTTATGTACAGACGGAACTACCATAGCACACGGACGGACATTGTTACTTTAAATCCATTTAATAAAGATGGCCGCACTTCTCTTCTCAGGGCAAATTACAGCTATAAATTCTTGATGGTTGACATAAGCTCATTTTTCGACAGAATTAACTTCAAAGATTGATTACTTTAGGATTAGGATTCAAGAAAAACGGAAAAATTAGTGAAATATCGGAAGAAACAGTGGGTGAATATTGGAATAAACGGCTGAATAATAGAAATAAACAGTGGGTATAACGGATTGGAATGAACAGCACGGAATAACGGAATAAACTGTGGAATAACGGATTAAACAGTGGAATAGCGAAATAAACAGTGGAATTATAGAAATAAACAATGGATGAATAACGGAATAAACGCTAGGATAATAGAAATAAACAGCAGGTAAATAAGGGATAATCAATGGAATAACGGAATAAACTATAGAATACCGGAATAAATAAATAAATAACGGATAAACAGTGAAACAGCGGGAAAGAATACTAATTAAAAAAGGAATAAAATATTCCGGATTAAGATTCCACATTCCTGGCAGAGATTCCTAAACATAGTTCTCAACTCTGCCTTCACTCCGGAAGAAACCCTAAAAATATAATAATAATTCTTTACAAGTTCAGACTATCAAACAATACAGCAGAATGTTTGCTACTTTCAGAAAGAAATTATTATTAATCTGTATATCTGTGTATCTGTATGCAATATATGATATGTGAGATGAGATCTGCAAGAAGCCCCATCTTGGGCAACCTAGACCGCCTACAGAAATATCCGGAAAGGAAATAGTATGAATGTTAATCTGTATCTCTGTGTATAGTAATACTGTTGTGATTTGTACTTGTGGATGTTATACATAATCACAAGCAGGGAAAGTACTACTAATCTTTGCTTCCAGATAAGAATGGTTGTCTGTGGGTTTATGTTTACCCTGTGAATATTAATATTTGTTTTAAATTACAGACTAAGCATGGGACTAAAGCACTCAAGAGATCAATAAACAGTATACAGGCCAGTTTTATCAATTTACTATATCTTCATAAGAAGCTCGTTTTAAAATGAACCTGCATAAATAAGTTTTAAGATTAGCAGGATTCAATGGAAATTGTTGCATACCAAAAAAACTTCACCCTCGTGTTTATTATAAAATCCCTTGGGGGTTTAAATTTCGATTGGTTCTAGTTTTTCTGAGAGTAAATGATACATTTCCCCAAAAGTCCTAGCCGCAGGGCAACTACCCACAAGGATATTTAAGACATGGATCAACCAAATCTGATAAATCTTTTCGTCAGGTCTTAATTGTTATCAAGGAAAATGTATTTCAAGAAATTTGCATTAAACAAAAATTATTTTTAGGAATTTTATTTTGTAGAAAATTTAAACAAAAACTTTTTTATTTTAAAATTGTTTATTCTTTTCCATCAAGTTCTTATTTTGAATGAGTTTGTCCAGATTCAAGATAAAAAGCGCAAGATAAAAATTAAAACTAACCTTGCATAGCAACAAGCATAGAGTCCACAAGCCGAGGTCCTACTTGTAAACCAATCTCCACCACTGAAATAAAAATAAAAATATGTAGAAATGGGGTTAATCAAATCCTCGCGGAGAGAACAACCTTCTTTATTCGGCCACAATAAATCTGCTATTTACCCCGCGACAAAAGATTGAGATAAAGTCAAACCTTCAATTAACAGTTTTCAACTTAACTTCGAATAATATGTTCCCCTGGAACTACAAAAGAATATTTCTAAAACTGACACCTACCCAAGAATGTAATGCAAGGAAAGTTGATTGTAGTTGCGTATACTCTGCGTACATATTGAAACCAGTTCTCTCTGAGCGGAATTTGTAAACAAGAATGGATGCCTCCGTGTTCGTTTTGTATCCGAGAAGGTTAAAAGCATTGCATTTTGATAATTCACATAACAGTTTCCTATGACCAGAATATTTCATTGATTATTTATGTGAAAGATGGATCCCATGTCAGGCTTCGACATCTGTTTTGTGTTTATATTACCGCCCAGTGACAGTACACTGCAGTACAAAAGATGCGTACACCTCTGAAATAACTTTCCTTGCATTAAATCCTTGCACCCACCTGAGACGCTTAACAAGGGGCACGAAATGATCCTCTAGATCCTGTGGAGAATGTTCCTCGGCAATAGTTCTAATATTATTCAAAATTAATAAATCAATGATTTAATATTTCCTCTCAAAATTCATTACCTTTGAATTTTTTCTCTAAATAATTTCTAAATTAGCATTTTTTTTGATAATAATTTAGTTTTGCTACTGCACAGTGCACATTCTAATGATAATTAGTTTATTGATTGATTGAATATATTCCTGAGGCTGTCGACCGCCTTGTCCCTGACTATGGTCTCCTCGACCGTAGCGAGGGACTCGAGGGGAGGGAGGAGACAGTGAACATGTTCCTTCCCTCCTACCAGAGGGGTAAAGGTGCCGAGCTGCTCAGCAAGAGCCAACAAAACCTCATCCTGACCATGAGAAAAATTATTTGATAGAAATATGGGTTCTTAAAAAAACAAAAAACAATTCCCCTTCAATACTCGAAATAATCCACCCCCCCCCCCTGTAGTGTATACTAAAATTTATGAATTCATTTTTTAATTTTAAATATGTCTGGAAATGATTTTAAAATTCATGAAAAAATAAACAAAGGATAAAAACTGGTTTATTAAAAGTTCACTCACTCGCAAGAATTTTTCTATGACACCTATAAATTATCAACTTATCTTAACATTTTTAAAATGGAATATTTAGAAGTTACATATTATTACTTCTAAAGACTGCAAAGTGCAAATGTATCTAGAAAGAGCATCAGATAACATAAGACAATATCATGTTTCCAACACAGAATTCTATAAACAATGTGTCACCGAAGAAATCATGATATACAATACATAAGCTGAAGAAAGGGGGGGGGGGGTATTTATGTCATATATAACACAACCAATTCTTTAAATCTCCATGTAAAGAGGGGCTTGCTCGATTGACCAAAGTACCCTTAGTATGGTTTCTACAAGAACGTTCATGCTGATTATGAATATTTATTCAAGATTTACTAAATTTTTTAACAAAAAATAATTTTCGAATTTTATGTTGTATTTTTTTCGCTTATTTTATCCTAAAACTTGATGAACCATTCATAAATGAGGAAATTTTTTTAGTCTCTATTTCAAAAGTTTAGATTTGGGTTTTAGGAGTAAAACATTAGATTTTTTAAGTTTTTGGTTAAAATGTTTTCCCTTGGATCCGGATCCGTGGATCCGCATATTATTGCGGATCCAACGGATCCGGATTCTAAGCACTGAGCTAAACAAAGTATATTTAAAATAATAAAATACTGACCTCGTCGTAGATTGTATCGGTGAGGAAAGGAATGAGTTCGGAACGAGTTCTCTCAACTCCGAGTGCGAGTGCGATCGTCGAGAGCTTCTTTATCGAGTTCAATCTGAAAAATAATAGTGTCGTTAATATCTTATCTAGGAGCAGCATGACAATTGGAAATTAAATTTCTGACCCTAACAATGAATTTTTTTTGGAAAGGTTATGCTAGAGTACTTTCTAGTGGGCTTGGTCCTAGAGAAGAATTTGAGTACCCCCACTCCAACCAGAAAAAAATGAACATTAAATTTGTATTATTTCTGGGTTAGGTTCTGGGCCGAGCGCTGCGGCTGGTACAGACTTAGGGGCCGAGCGCCAAGGCGAGAACAGGCAAGAGGGCCGGGCGCTGCGGCCACATGTTTAACGTCTCATGTACATTTTTTGATGAAGGGGGGCGGAGGTCCAAATCATTCTCGTGGATCTCATTCATAGAAATCTATTTGCAATATGCATGTTATTAAATAGGCATTTCCGTGTAAAATACGTTAAGAATTGATAAAAAAAAAATAGACTTATGGAATGATTTCTGATTTAAGATCCTTATAAGTTTAAAATAGAACATTGAATATCGAGATTAAACATTCAAGATTGAACACGATACTCCACGCAAAAGTTTCAACCCCTGATCATTATCATAATCAAAAAATATACAAAATAACCATTTAATTAGACGATGTTATATAGACAACAAGTAACCTAAGATCATCATAATTAAAATATCATAAATAAATCATATATCATATACAATACCTAGTAAGAGATTTCCACCTAAAAATGTGTAATCTGTAAAATTTTGTCTAACCTGAGCTGAACATCTTCATTTCGGAGTTCGTCGATGAGAACAGCAATTGGATACAGAGAATCGTCTCCGGATTCTCTAGCCATCTTTTCTAATTTAACATTTAACTGTATTAAAAAACATTAACTAAAAATACAAACACAAACCTGACAGGAGAAGCTGTCTTCAAGAACATTTAAAAATTTTACTAGTTTGTGTGAGCGTAAACAATATTGAAGGAACGACAAGAAGAAAGCTGTATCTCTCTGGCGCCAATATCAAAATTTAAAACCACGAAACCTCTCACAAAAAATGTTTAAGGAAGCAAAAAAGTAGTTTTAAATTGATAAAAACCAAAAGAGCTGGTATTCAATTGTTTCTAATATTGCATTGTTAATATGATTGTATTACAATTTAATGCTAAAACATCTCTTGTAGACATTTTTATTCCAAAGCTCTGGTCTACGGCACTCAGTTTTTACGGATGTGTCAGAACACAACAAATTATAAAAGGCATAAAACAAGAAAAGAATAATGTTTAAAATAAAATCAGAAAAAAGTAAAACATTAAAAGATTTTCTATGTCTAAAATAAATTTTGCATTTTTAAATGGTGATTAAAATTGGTTTAAATCAAAAACAAAAAGGTAGATTCTTGCAGGGCTAATAATATTTTTGAATGCAAATAATCCGAAATATTGTTTGAGGAGGAAAGATGATTTTTCTTCAAGAAAATGAACGAGTTAATTGTTAATATTTAAAAAAAGAAAAGTTCTTTTTTGATGAAGGCCTCGTTAAAACATTGCCAGAATTCTACAATCTCTTGCGGCAATTCCAGTTTTTAGCGCTTATCCACATGCGCGAAGGGAATAGTTATGAACGTAGCTATTTTGTTTTCTATTTTTATCTTTAATGACAGAAAATTATTTAGATAAAATAAGTCAAATTATATTTTCAGATTACTGGGTCAATTTTCTAATTTCTGTTGTTAGCAATGCCGCCTAAAAAACCTGCGGCCAATGGGCCGAGTAAGAAAAATGAAATGAAAAAAAAAGAAAAGACAATTGAAGATAAGACTTTTGGCCTAAAGAACAAGAAAGGAGGGAAAGCTCAAAAGTTCATCGCTCAGGTAAATTCATCAATTAAAATTTTCATTAGAAATATATTATGTGAATACTTTCTTTTTTTGAGAAGTAAAATATTTTTTTTGCAACTATAGTTTCAGATTGCTTTGGGGACAAGTTTTGACTCATGTTTGAATGTCACGTCTAATTGTCTAGACAGACCACATTTATATAACCTTATTCAACGTGGTTGTATAGGTAGAGAAGCAGGTGAAGGCCGGGGGTAACCCGGAGCACAGGAAGGCGGAGCTTCTCAGAGCAGAAGAGAAGAAGAAGAAGGAAGAGGAAGCGTAAGTTTTCATCCTGTATTGTTATTAGCTAGCTTATGAACACAGCCCGGCGTTGTCCAACCCAGACCGAAATATATTTTCGATAAATGTGGAACTAACCTCTAATTTTTTACCCTACAGAGGTTTGGTCCATCACCATCACCGAATTTTCAAGTTACTCATATTTATTCCCGCCGTTTACCCGCGCTTGGTCTTATATTACAATTTAAGCTATTTTTTTCCATAAAAGGCTACCCACTCGACTCAGAATGTCAAGTCAAAACTGAAACATTTCCGTGGATCTCCAAGGAGTTTCCTTTTCATAATTTGAGGAAAATCGGTCAAGGGGCTCCTGAGTTGTGATCGGAAATACAAACACAATTACAACTTTAAATATCAATTACTAGATTGGTTAAGGTTTCTCTAGTCCAGGGTTATATGTTTGATGCACTGGGATAAGAACTATTGTCAATTTTTTCCTCCTTTCATTCTTATTCTCCTGGCCCAGTTCACCTTAAAAAACCATTAAACAATAACTATTTTCAATGGATCGATTTATCAAGTAAATGCATAACCTCTGCTCTAGTATTTACTCATGTTTATAAACATGTTTGATAAATATAAAATAAATTTTTGTGGGAATTGGGATCTTTGTATATAATCTTAGTGTAATTTATAACTTCCATATCTTCTATTTTGTTTTCAGTGGTTCTTTTTTATTCATATCCTTTTCGATTATTGTTTCTGAATTTTATTTACTTTTTTTTATTTTTTATTTGTAACTTCTTCCTCTCTTTCATTTATGTTACGTAACACATTCAGTTCTTCTGATATTTTTTAAAATTATTTTTTGTTTCCAGAAAGAGACAGGAGGAAGTTAAGGCCCTCTTCAAACCTATTGCCACACAGAAGGTAGGTTTAACAGACTGAAGCATAACATTAAATTTTAAAGAAAAAATCGGATCAAACCAGAGCAATAAGAAATTGAACCATGAAGAAGGTAAAATGAGTTGTTTCATTTTTTGTGACATAGTAGGACTGAGATCTAGAACTAGTTCTTTTAAAAACAAATAGCTTGTGTACCCAGCGCGGCGCTGCCAAGGTTACTAAAGATACTCCCGCTGTTTACCCGCACTTCAACGATTTTACCTGGAAACTATATTTTCGCTATTAAAGTAGAACCACTCAACTTATAACCTCAAAACCAAGCTAAGAACGTTCCCATGGGTCTCCCGAGTTCCCCAATCAAAATTTGAGACAGATCGGCCCAGGGGTTCCTGAGTTGTGATAGGACAAACAGACATACAAACAGAGATTACAACTTTATATACAAAGATAACAATAATTTTAAACAAAGCTTGGATTTCCTAATCAGGGTAGGAGAACCGGAACCGGGCTATTTCTGTTTAATAATATTTTTAATTAGTTCCATGGCTGTTCTTAAACGTCACAGTTCTATGTAAACGAACTTTTTATTTGATATTTCTATTGCTCATGATTTTTTTATCTTCTATTTTTAAATAAATTTTTTTTATTACTCATAATTATATTCACATCTAAAGTAAGCATTTTGATTTAATCTTTAATTTTTAATTCCTTGAAAAAATAATTCATCTTCTTTAAAGATGATTGGTAAATCGTAAAACTTAATTTAATCTGAAGACGAACTTTTGGAATTAGGAATTATAGTCCCAATTCTCCGAAAGCTTAACCAATGTTTTAATATTTGTTGATGGTGGAAATGTCCCTTTATTAAATTGTTAATCACAATTTTCTTTTAGGTGGATGCTGGTGTTGATCCCAAGTCTGTGTTCTGTGCTTTCTTCAAGCAAGGTTTGTGTAAGAAGGGAGACCGCTGTAAGTTCTCCCACGACCCTGATTGTGAACGTAAAGCCGTGAAGCGTAACGTGTACGAAGAAACGAAGGACGAGGATGAGGAGAACATGGACGAGTGGGACGACGAGAAGCTGGCCGAAGTCGTGGCTAAAAAGCATGGAACGGAGAAATCCAACGCCACGGACATTATTTGTAAATATTTCCTGGACGCGTTGGAGAATAATAAATACGGTTGGTTCTGGGAGTGCCCCAGCCAGGCCAAAGGTTGCAAGTATAAACATGCTCTGCCCCCAGGGTTCGTCTTGAAGAAGGATAAGAAGAGGATGGATAAGGAAAAGGAGGAGATTAGTATCGAGGACTTGATAGAGAAGGAGAGAGCAACGCTCTCATCTGGAACTCTTACTAAAGTCACATTAGAAACCTTCGTTGCTTGGAAGAGAAAGAAATTAAAAGAGAAAGCTGACGCCGAAAAGAAACTCAAGGTATATTTTAGAAATTAAATTAGCAGCCCCTATTATGATTAATAACTATTTTGTACATAATATTTTTTTATTCAATGAATTTACCCAAGATAAAGTATTCTTTGCTCATAGATTTGATTATATTTTCAAATTACGGGTTTTTACACACTAAGATATTCATTATTCATTGTCATATTTACGGTGTAGTTTAAAATTGTTGAAACATGACGAAAAATTAACATGACGGTTCGTCAACCAATTTATCTATGATTTATGTTAGATTTAATAATATTTTTTGGGCTTGTTTCGCGTTCACTTGTTGACCTCACTTCTTGTTCACTTGTTCACTTGTTCACTTGTTCACTTGTTCACTTGTTCACTTGTTCACTTGTTCACTTGTTCCCTTGTTCCCTTGTTCCCTTGTTCCCTTGTTCACTTGTTCACTTGTTCACTTGTTCACTTGTTCACTTGTTCACTTGTTCACTTGTTCACTTGTTCACTTGTTCACTTGTTCACTTGTTCTCTTGTTCGCTTGTTCGCTTGTTCGCTTGTTCGCTTGTTCGCTTGTTCGCTTGTTCACTTGTTCACTTGTTCACTTGTTCACTTGTTCACTTGTTCACTTGTTCACTAGTTCACTTGTTCACTTGTTCACTTGTTCACTTGTTGATTTGTTATTATTCCAGGATAAGAAGAAGGTTGATATGAAGAGTGGTAAAACGACAGGGTTAAGTGGGAAGGAGATGTTCATGTTTAATCCCAGCATCATCAACCAGGCTACAGAGGACGGAGATGACGAGGAGGGTGGAGATTTTGATCTTAACATGAGAGAGAAGGATGACGACTACGGCGTCAAGGTCGGTTTGACTAAAAGGGACTGTGGTTTTTGTCATTATTATAAAGATAAAGACATTCGCCCCCCCCCCCCGATAGATTCAGGGAGGGGCGTAGCCCCCCCTGAATTTGGAATTTTTTGTCCCTATTTTCAGAATAGCTTCTCAATAGCATGCTTAAGGGAAAGAAACCATAGTGCAAAACAGGAATAATATCTGTCTTAATAAACTATAATGTGTGAAAAGTTAAAAATCTAGTTTTTTAGTCTTTAGTCATTAATATTTTGACTCTTTTTGAGTCTTTTAAGTCAAAAAAAATTTTCGCCTACGGCGCGAATTTTTGTTCCTAATAATGAATTTTTTTTTGTTCCTAAAAAATCTTCCCCCCCCCCCCCCTCACTTAAATCCTGTATCCGCCCCTGGACTCGCTCTCAAAGATATACTTAACTATATTAATGGTTTAGTTTATTTTTTATAGCTTTATCTACTAAATAGTTTGACAAAAATATGCCAAATTAAACAAGAATGGGACATACAAATATTTCAACTGTTTCTTAACTAACATTTTACTCAGATCATATATATTTACAAAACAATCATTTGCAATGGAAAATAAATTTCTGCTGAGAACAGTGACTCATTTTTAAAAAAAATACCAAACCATTATCTGGTAAAATAATTAATGTTGAAAATATCATAGTTTTTCTATTATATCATATCTGTTCGGTTCCATAGTAGTAAACCTATCGTGTAAGAATTCCCATTATTACACGGTTCAGGAGGAACACTTTTAATATTGTTCGCTTTCTAGCGTTTAAGAATGCTTATTCTTACACAGTAGGTGTAGAATTTTCATTCTTTAACGCTCAGACCGTGTAAGAATGGAAATTATTACACGGCCAGAGCGTGAAANTACTATAATTTCTTGGGTATGTGCCCATGGAACCTCACAAATATGATATAATAATAATCTTATGAGGATAAAAATGTAATAATGGAATTCTTAAACTCGATGAAATAATCTTGATGCATTCTTTAACTCAGGCCTGCGGCCTTCGTTAAAGAATACATCAAGATTATTTCATCTCGTTTAAGAATTTCCATTATTACATTTTTTTCCTCATAAGATTATCATATTCTGACAAGCGTTAAACTCAGACCATTTTTCCATTATTAGCTTTAACAAAAGACAAAACATAAATTATGAATGAAATCGTAATAAGTATTAGCTGATAAAACTCTTGTATTCTAGGTTCATGAAATCAAGTTTGACGAATACGGCATCATGGACGATGGTGTAGACGAATCTACTGCTGTGCAACTAGCTCGAGCTCGAGAAGAAGCAGGAGCGGCCGGAGGAGCCGCACCCCCTTCGGCCACCGTCATAGACGAAGATTTATTCGATGACGAAGACCTGGACGAATTGGAAGATGATATGGAAAATTTGGATATTTAATCTAAGATTTAATAGTTAATGTAAACATTTTTATATTTTTACTGATCAAATGAAGTTATAAATTTAAACTCGGTATATTCTAGCGAGAACCTTTAATAATATATTTGCTAAAATTAATAAAAAGAAAATCCCTTCCAACACAACCTGATGTAACTGTGTCAACGGCATCACTGAACTTCCAGTTGAGGAAAACTGCTCTCCAAACCCAAGACCCAACAGTTCCTGGAGTAAATCAAACCTTCCGATGAATTTTATTATCGGAATTAAATAACCGTCTCCAACTGTGATTTCATAGTTTCTCTCCGAACTGAGCTCCTTGAATTTATGAAGAGCATATTGAACCCATATCTCTCAGTTTCAGATTTAGTATTATGGAGGGTAGAACATGTGAATCCCCGGGGTGTTCTGAGCCTGCTAAGCTTCAGTGCCCAACATGCATCAAACTCAATATTCAGGTAATTATTTGCAATCAAGGTGAACAAAACTCCGAGCATAAGCGAGTGTGAATCTACCCCATAGGAAATGTTAAATCCTATTGCACCATCCACATTTTTACACAGAAGCAAATTAGAAACGTTTTTACTCCTTTCTTCTTAATTATAAAATAAGACATTCGTATAAATATATGTTGCCTATAGCCGGCCAAACGGCCGGACCGAATGGGTTGAATTTTGTTGTGGACACTCTTGGGTGGCCTGGGGTGTAGTAGGCTAAAAAAAAATTCGAAATTTTTTTTCCTTAAATTTTTAAAAAATATTTTTTTTAAATTAAAAAAATGTTATTTTACACGGGTAACTCCGGACTCATCAGCTAGTCTAAATAAAAATACAAGGCATTTATTTATATATATGTTCCGTAAAGCCGGCCAAACGGCCGGACCGAATGGGTTGAATTTTGTTGTGGACACTCTTGGGTGGCCGGGGTGTATAAGGCTAAAAAAAAAATCGAAATTTTTTTCCCTTAAATTAAAAAAAAAAAATTTTTAATTAAAAAAAATGTTATTTTACACGGGTAACTCCGGACTCATCAGCTAGTCTATATAAAAATACAAGGCATTTATTTATATATATGTTTCGTATAGCCGGCCAAACGGCTGGACGCACTTCTAACTCCAAATTTAAACTTTCCATGTTATTCGAGAGAGGGGTTGCTAGGGCGCCAAGATCCAAGAGCTTAAGTATAACAACAAAACTCGGGGATTTTCTACTCCGTAGATCACCATTCTCCATTGTTTTAGGGTTCATTCTTCTGTAACCAGACCTGCTTCAAGGGGAACTGGGATCTGCATAAGAACCTGCACAAGCTCGCCAAGAGTGATGTGGCCAGTCAGTCCAGTAAGAAGGGGGCTGGACTCTTCAATCCCTGGCCAGGATACAGTTTCACAGGTGGGACAAAGGTTTCACTTTTAGGGTGACCTTTCAGATTTTGGTTTGATTTGATTAAATTTGATTCAAATTTTTTTTTGATAATTAAATAAAAAAATAAGTGCACAAATCAATCGTAATTTTGCATTTTTAAAAACAATTTCATTGTGTACTAAATTAAAAAATAAAGTCTTTTTTACAGGGTTATTCACAAAGGATGAGACTTAAATGTTAAACTAAAGCTGTAGAATTTGAAGTTTGAATTTTGTTTTATGCCTTGCATTTTGTATTTGAATGGTGTACTTTAATAGTTTCAGCAAAGAAAGAAACAAGTTTACAGTGTAAGTGAACCAAAAATAAAAAATGTTTAAATAAAATCCGTTATGTCATCTCTGAAGTCTCATCCTCTATGAGTGAGTAACCCTGTAATATATATTTCTTTTCATCTCATATTGATTTCTTACAACCTAGCTTGGCCTGGAAAATTCAATGTACTCAACTTTTAATCAAATCGGCCCAGTCATTAGAACAAACGGAGATTACTACTTTTTAAGCATATATAGATTCACATTGTTTAGGTAAACTGCGACCTGCCGCGCAGAGTTCTACACGAGTAGTTCCTCCTCATATCCCTCGGCCCGACTATGCTGACCATCCAGAGGGGTATCCGCTCTCAGAGATGAAACTTAAGGAATCCGTCCGCACATAACAATATCATTCATTTATTATGAGTCTGGTTCAGCGTAATTTCTAGTGACCCTCCAAGCGAAGATGACAATGCCCGATACAACGGTACCATTGAAACCTTAATCTGATCAATAATGTGGAAGATAGTTTAAAGAAACAAAAACATCGATATGTATATCATACTTGATCAAACAAAGCTTCTAAGGAAACCGTTGTAATCGGTTCTTACCATTTTGCATGGAGGGTCACTTGAAATTACGCTCACCCTAGACCACTTTAGAACAGAGAGTTCATATTTTGAAATTTGCATTGGGCATTGTAGAATGTAGAAATCAAGGTGTTATAGATGTAAGGTAGGGGGATAGGATTTCCGTACATTTTACTGGGATACTTGAACTGTTGTGGAACTAGTTTGGTTTGTGTGTAAACACAAGAACTAAGAACAATAAGACAAATGACAATGGCTAAAGTAATTTAACCCTATTCCGACTGAAGTCTGGTTTACCCAAAATATACAAGGGGGGTGGGAGGTCACATTCTCTGTTTCCTAATTTTGATACATATCTATAACATATGATGCATGTTTGAAAAGCCTTTGGGCTTCACTTTAATAATCTGCAAAAAAAGCTTGCTATTCTCTTCCAAATGTATATCTCTCAATATTAATATATCCTTGTCAATTTGCAAAATTTTTAATATTTATTGGAAAATCAAGTATTTAGCGAAAAATTTGCAAACACAAAAAGTGCGTGAACTAAGATAAATTATACATTTCTGAAAAGCCCTTGACCCAGCAAATTAAAGTATGCAAGAACATTTTCAAAATTTTCATGACCTAAATGTGTATTAAAGAAAGACTAAATTTGTGCAAATTCCCGTTTAAGGCGTTTGTGCAAAAAATCTACGCAAAATTTCTTTGCAGAAATTGAGTAATCTGATTCTGCGTGTTGTAAGCTTTCCAAAGAGCTATAAAATCTTAAATGACTGGAATTAGGTTTAATTTGGATTTAGTCTGGTAAAGTTTTAATAAGGCATTCAAGCAGTATGCCTGAGGACTCAGGCAGTAGGTATAAAAGCCCAGCTTTTAGCCTAAAGTTAACTAGAAAAGTCAAAAAAAAAATTAACAGCCTCAGACCAATACTAGTTGAGTTATTGCAAAAATCGACAGGGTCGCTATGCCACCTCCCACCCCCCCCCCTTAGTTAGAATAGGGTTAATGGGGTTTATATTAATTATATTAAAACTTCAATGAAGGGATTTTTAAAACGGGTTGAAATGGTAATTTAATGGTGATTATATTAATTATATGAAAACCTCAATGAATGGATTTTATTGGATTGAAACAGTAATCCAACTTTTCTTAATAATAAACTCAATAATGATTTTAATGGATAATCATGTTAATGTGAGGATGATGAACATATACCCGACAGTTGGATGATGATGATATTGGATTGAAACAGTATTTCAACTTTTCTTAATAATAAACTCAATAATGGTTTTAATGGATAATTATGTAAATCATGTGGATTTAACGGTTCTGTCAATATTCGAGAAAGCTGTGAATTTCGATCACAATTTGACCCATTAAACATAATCTTTTAGCCTTTTCTATTAAATACTTTTTTGTTGGCATATGCATTTTGAATAAAAATGTATAAAAGAAAATAATCCGTCAAGTAAGCGATTATTGAATTAAAGACCAAAACACGTTTGATTTTAAAGTAGAAGAAACCGAATGCTGCTCACTCTGGTTTGTCCGGTTTGAAATGTGCGGATGAGTTTAGGGCAACACATATATCCGACAGTTGGATGATGATGATATTGCCGCTATGCGAGTTGCCTGTAAACTTGGCAGAGAGGTAAAACAGGGATTAATCTACTTCAGTTAGTCGTTTTGAGAAACCTTTTGTAACCCTGTTTAATACTATATACATATAGAAGGTCTTGTTTAGGTTTTATGAACCTTTGGCAACACTTTTGATTGATTACTGAATGTTTACCTTTGGTAACTCTTGTTTTACTTGTTTACTTGTGGATATTGAGATCAATGCTTGATCTCTTTTTGTTAATCTCAAGATTAATTTAATCTTAAGTTTTTATCCTTAAAAATGTATAAAATTCAACCAAGCAAAGTGTTAATTGCAACCGAATTCGAAGAGCCAATCAGAAGCTGAGAATTTTTTTTAATTTTGCGCACGCAATCAATGATAGAACTTTGATTGATTGCAATCCAACCGGAAAATCAAAAAGAGAGGATTAAGCATAAAATCATAATTGTCGACTGTCGACAGTGGATATAGAGATTTAGTGTTTTCAACTCGGGCTTTATTACTCTTATCATCAAAATCTATATTTGGTTGTTGAACCAAATTAATTAAATGAACAATTTTCTGGACATAGAAGAAAACATTTCGATTGGGCATATTGGATCATTATTTGATTCAAGTTCATTCCAGGTTTTGGATGAAGCAGCTAAGGCTATTGGTCCCGGTGTAACTACAGACGAATTAGACAGGTAAATGGGGTTATTGCATCCATTAAAAATATTATTTTAGATTTTTATGCTGAATTATATTTACTTTTTTTGGAAAAATAAATGATTATTTGTGAATAAATGTGTGATTTATAGGAAAAGTTAGAAAAGTAGAGGTAAAGACCTCCTACCTTTCCCTTCCCTGCCTTCCCATTTCCGTCTATACCTTCCCTTCCTTCCCTTCTCTTACTTTTCTACCTTCCTCTTTCCCTCCCAACCTTCCCCCCTTCCTTTATTTTCTTCCCTACCTGTCTATATCCCTCCTTCTCTAACCTTCCCTTTCCTCCTTCCCTCCCCATTTTAGAATTTTTTTTTCATTAGTTTTATTTTTTAGGTTTTTTAATCTGAATTAAGGAAAATAGGGGGAAAAACAATGATTTTTGGGTAAATTATATAAAAAAGAATGAAAACACTTGTAGAGACGTTTTTTTCCATAATCATTCAAAAATCATTTCTAAGAAATATACAAGGTGTCTTTGAAAAAAGTGTGTTTAGGCTTTTTAAAATATTAACATCATTGTTTTGTGTTAAAAAGTACTTAAAGTAGGTGCAATACCAACCTTCAAAATTAGGCATAATATTCGAAAATGTGCTCGGTCCCATTTCCGAAGACATTAATTACGTTTTCAACTACTAAACGTCTTTTTATTCTTCTACAATGTGTACCTTGTCGGTACAAAGTTAAAAAATTTGGTGGGTCGTCCTCGAAACATTTTACTCTAAAATGACGTTTTAGCCTTAAAAATGGACTCGAAATGTTTTAAAAATTCTCAATTCTATCGTTGAAAATGTGTAATTTATTCTATTTTGTCGTATAAAACGTAAAAATAAAATTATAATTTGAATTGAGGAGACCGAGCTTATTTTCCAACATGAGGTCCGCTTTTGAAGGTTAAAACGGCATTTTAGAGAAAAATTATTCATTGACAACCCCCCCCCCCCTCATTTATGGACATTGCACATACTTAATGAACTTTTTAGTAGAAAAAAAAGCATAAACACACCTTTTTCAAAGACACCTTGTACACCTCTGAATTATTATTTGTACAGAATATGTCATGATGCAAGCGTAGACAGAGATTGCTATCCCTCCCCTCTCAATTATTATTTGTACAGAATATGTCATGAGGCAAGCGTAGACAGAGATTGCTATCCCTCCCCTCTCAACTACTACCAGTTTCCTAAGTCCTGCTGCACATCTGTTAACGAGGTAAATTTATCAAAGACTTCCCTAATGATGCTATGGTGGATCTGAAGACCTAAAGAGTATCCGAATTAATAATTGAGTAGTTTTTACGAAAATCTCGAGTAGTTTTTACGAGAATATCGAGTAGTTTTACTAAAATATCGAGCAGTTTTTACGAAAATCGCGAGTAGTTTTTACGAAAATATCAAATAACTTTCATCGCGTTTTAACTTATTTAAATCGACTCCCCATTATAAATACGTCTAAACCCCATTCGACTTTAACCTAACCTGACCTATTTCACCATTGATAAAACTTTAAGTCAGAAAACTCTTTGGTTAGTTTACGGTAATCTCTGTTTGCACAATTTGGTATAATGGTCTACAGACTCGTTTTTAATCGGATTTTCAAGATTGAGGCCATTTTTAAAATCAATTTACAATTTCCGATTTGATAGGCACAATTTTAGGCTTGTAGATTTAAAAATTACTATTCTAAAGGCTCCTAAATTTTTCAACTGGAGTGAGTAAATTTGGTTAAAAAATCTCCGTTTGCACATAAGGGTCTATGCAGACTTATTTGTAATCGGATTTTCAAGATTGAGACCATTTTTAATATCTGCGTACAATTTCCGAGTCAATGAGCCCAACTTTTGGCTTGTAGATCTAAAAATAACAATTGTACTGTATTAAACTGTAACATAACATTGAATATAAAATTGTGCAAACGGAGATTATCTTTTACTTTTTTACTTCGCTCCAGTTGGAAACTTTAGGAGCCTATACAATTGTTATTTTTAGATATTCAAGCCAAAAATTGGACTCATTAAATCGGAAATTGTGTAGATTTAAAAGAAGGTCTCAATCTTTAAAATCCGATTACAATCAAGTAGACCATTATACAAAATTGTGCAAACACAGATTATCTTATTTTTACCAAATTACTCACTCCAGTTGGATACTATAGGAGCCTATAAAATTGTTATTTTTAGATCTACAAGCATAAAATTGGGCTTATTAAATCGGAAATTGTATGTAGATTTTAAAAATGGTCTTGAAAATCCTATTACAAGCGAGTCTGTAGACCATTATTCCCCGTTTTTTGGAAGACACCCTTTACATATATAGTTCAGAGCTTTTCTACGCACATATAACGATTTATTAGCTCTGATAAACATATTATAAAATATTCTATTTTCTGTAAATAATTTGTTTTCATTAATCTTAATGTAATGAATAATATTTAAAAGAAATTTGGAGTTAGAAATGTGTAAATTCTATATTTTTGCGACATATTAAACTAAAAACGGATTGCAATTTTTGGTTTGCAATTTTTTTAATTTGGTATTTTTTATACAAATGTATGTATATTGTAACAAAATCACAATCTTAGTGAGTTAGCTTTATTTTCTCAAAAAATAAATAAACAAGTTTAGAATATAAAAACCTATCGTCAACTTCCACCGTTTTCAGTAGGTAAACCTTCCGGCCTTATTCCGGGGACCTGCACAGTGCACAGGGGTTAAATAAATAAATAAATATAAGACCGGTATGGGTGGCAGGTGGCTGCTTGATACGCAACTGGCCTTCGGGTTCCCTTGCAGATCTTATAATATTATCACTATCACTATCACTATCACTATCACTATCACTATTATTATTTTAAGTCAATATGTGGGGGGGGGGGAGTTTAAGGAGTTTTTTAGATGAGTAAAAGATTTAATTTTTTTTCTCGCATATTTGAACCACATTAAATAAATCAAAAGTATTCTTTTTTAACACTAAATTGACTAAAATAATTCTAACCCTGATTTAACTATGTAAATTTTCTGTTTAATTAAGCTATCGTTTAGAAAAACATTCCAATAAAAAGGAAAATGGACTAATAATAAAGTGCTAAAATACTTGCGGAATTTTTTTTTTTTTACATCATGCCAGTCTATCGTTGATTTAAAGTTTCTATAAAAAGTTATTGATATAAATGAAAGGCATCAAAGCAGGGCATTAATGAAAACAAATCTCAGATCTGGGACCGAATATTATATTGGAGAGTTGGCTGAACTACATACAACCAGTTCAAATCCTCATGAATCCAACTTTGAATCGGTGATGCTAAAGATTTGGGATGACAGGTTGACGCAAAGAAAGAACATCTTGAAATTAAGAAAAAACTTGTTAAGGTTATTTGTCATGGTATCCCTGATATGCGACCTCTGCAGAACGGAGATATTTGTAATGTGGATGTAACCGTCTACCACAGGTAGGAGTTAATGCAAGGTTGTATAATAAGGTTGCTTACTCTCATTGCGCTCCAATGTACGGAAAATGTCCTCTCCTTAGCATTGTATAGAATCTGCATATGACGTCACTGCCTGATTATAGGTGCGAGAGTGACGTCATATGCAGATTCTATCTATCTATGCTAAGGAGACGACATTTTCCGTACATTGGAGCGCATCGAGAGTAAGCTACCTTATTATACTACCTTGGGTTAAAGACATTTCTAGAAGATTTTTTAGAAGATTTTTATTCCCGTCAGATTATTATTAAGTATATTTTAATCAAACAGTCGAAATAAATTAATCATCCACATTCAATTAAGATTTAGTTTTTCTCCCAGGATACCATTTCTTTCTAGGTCTTAAAAATTTTAATCTTTAACGGGACCTTCCATTTAAAGAGAGATGGTTGTTCAATTTACAAACATTGATCAATAATAAGGAATATTTGCCGTTTTTCAAGCTTTTTATGTACAGAAATCACAATTGAAAATTTCCAATTTTTCAATGAGAAATATGGTTGATATACTACGGAGAGCCATGTGAAATTACGTTCACAGTCCCTCTAAAGGGAGTGTTCGAGAAAAATTAAAGAGGGTATAGGCTTACGGCGAAAAATAAGCGATTTTGATCGCTTCTAATCTAAAATAATCTATGACTATTGGTTGTCATATCTGAATGATTTGTTTGGAATTAAATTGATTATTTTACAATCCTAGTTCAATATTGCAACTTTCTGAATTTGTATGGACGCTACGTTCTTCAGCATGAGTCGTTTTTAACAATTTTCTCCTTATATACGGAACAGATAGAAGTAAGATTAGTAGCTATCAAATGCGCTTATTTTTCGCCGTAAGCTTTCCAATCCCCCCTTAACCCCCTTTCATTTTTCGCGAACACGCCCTTTAATCTTTAATTTAATCTTTAATGGTCAAACTCAAGCGGGTTATTCATATTCCTTTAATACTTCGCTAATTTTGAAGGGTTTGTATTGCAAAATATTGTTTATCTTACACGTGTTGTTTTCCTGTTACCATGGAGGTTCAGTGAACCTAGAATTTATTTCAAGTAAGACTTCTCTACACCCTAAAAACATTGGACAGCTGTTTTGTGATATCATTTTTGGGTCTTCATAGATATTATTACTTGTAATAATATCATGATTTAGTTGAATTGGCAGGTGCCATGGGTCAACTTGGGGTTTAAGAAAAATACAGGGTGTCCCAAAACGCTCTTAGGTCCTACAGCTCTCATCATGGTTCCAGTTTTTATCTTGTGGACAAATCTACGCAACAATTACAATCGATTAACACAATATGCTTTGTTTTGGCAGATTGAAGTTTGTCACTTTGGTTTGGTTTGGTTTGGTTTGGTTCAGTTAGTAAATTTCTTATCTTTGTTTTTTGTGTTCCATGTAATGTGATTTCATTAGGGACTCCATATCGGAAAATTCGATATTATGATAGAAAGTTGTTGTCCCATTAAAAATAAATAATTATAAAATTTGGGCGGATTTTCAATTTAAATTTGCACATTTTCAAAAATAATGATTTTAATTTTTATCGGTTCAGCCGTTATTGGATACAAACCAACAGACAAATCAAGATTATAATAAACATTTCCTTTGGTTATGTGAGGTCCCACACAAATTTTGGGTCTGATCGGTTCAGCCGTTTTGGCTTTTATTGGATACAAACGGACAGATAAACAAAGAATATCGATACTAGGCTGTCTTATATTTTAATTGGTAACATTTTCTCTTTGTATTAACAGTAAAACAAAACAAAAAAAGTGCACGGATTTCATAAAAAAAATTTTGTTGGTAGCAAATTTTTGAAAGTTTGATTATCTATAAACCTTCCCTGGGGTCATGTGAGGTCACACACAAAATTTAAGCACGATCGGTTCAGCCGTTTATTGGATACAAACATAAAACAGACAGACAGAAACAGACTTTAATAGCGAAAATTTAGTTTCCCGGTAAAATCGTTCAAGTGCGGGTAAACGGCATGAGTAATTTTTAGTAAACTGGGCAGCGCGGGTAAAGTAAAGATATATAGATTAAGAAGGAAAGCTTAGTTAATTTATCACCCAAACTTCAACTATATGTAAAGATTTATTTACTGTTGTCTCTAGTAGTAGTTCTCTCGTTTCTCTCCTAGAGTTCGAAATGTTTCTCTCTTGTAAATTTCCGTATCCGTCCCACTGCGATAAAAAATCTTGTAATTTATCACAAAATATTTATAAGATTGTCTCAGTGTCTGTTTGTTTTTGTATTTAGTTCCATATCCTTCTGAAACTCTCGTTTTTAGGCTAGGCTAGCCCTACAGCGCAGTTTTTGATGTGTAGTGTTACGGTTTTATTTCACCATGCTATACTGTGAGGGTCCATATATATATATATATTATATAAGGCGAAAATCAATTTTGTAGTACTGAATCTGATTCTATTGGGGGTAAATGTGGGGTGGAGATTGAAAGAATTGAAGGCGGGGTGCGGAAGTAGCGGGAAAGACTGATTTTTTAATCGGTTTCAATCCGTTCAAATACTCGTATTGATCCGTTCAGACGGTTAGAGTAGAGTCTACCCACCACACAGTTAGAGTAGAGCCTACGCTGTGCCTGGTGCAGACTGCAGACTCCAGTAGTTACTTATAGTTTAGTTAGTAGTTAGTCTAGTTCTGGACCACCGGGCGGTGATCAAGTGAACAAGTAAAATTCAATCAATGTGATCACATTTCAGTTGCTATTTTATTGTGAAGTGAGCTCTCAGCCATTTTTCTTAGATAAACAAATAGTAAGTAATAAATCCAGGAGTTCGTCCTTTTTTTAAGGTGACCTACAGAATTTTTTATCGTTCACAGAGCTGCAAATTTTGTAGTTTGGCTAAACTGAACATTGTTTTTAATTAACTGATCAAACAATTTAGACTGATAATAATTGTTTTTATTTTGGATTTCAAGTTTGGAGATTATCCAATATGATATGGGTCGTTAATCTTTTTGCATAGTTTAAACCAAATAGATTGTTAAGTACAATAGATGGCAACGTAGAATTTGTACACTCTCAGTGCAGTTGTATTCTGTCGTCACAAGTGTCAATTCAGTTTTTGTGTCCGACAAAATTATCAATAATAGTGATAATTTTAGAATAAAGTGCTTTTCTTACAGTAAAATAAGTGCAATTTTATGTATTTTGTTAGTTTCTGTTTTTATTTAATCTGAGACAATTTCGTTTTCTTTGTTATATTTGACACTTGTGATGTTGTGTATACTTTGTTCATTTCTCTTATTGTGTGCTTGATAATCTATTTGGTTTAAACTATCTATCTATCTATTACCATATGCTATACACTATACAGGGTGAGTGAAGAAAAAAGGGGCGGATACAGGGGGGGCAGGACCATCGCACCCCCTGAGATTTCAGAATAGCTTCTCAATAGCACTGAAAGGAAAGAAAACCTAGTGTAAAACTGGAAATTCAAATAAAATTTCGCTTGTGCCGCGTCTTTTGCTTCCTAAATCTGAATTTTTTGTTCCGAAATAAATTTTGTACATGACCACTTATTTTTAAGCAAAAATATTACTATTAATTTTTTTTTATTTTCACAATTATAAAAAAGTGTTCGTCCCCCCCCCCCCAAAAAAAAAAATCGTGATATAGTATACAGTAATCCCCACAAGAAAAGAGGGTAAATTAAACAGTTAGGTTCTTCACGAAAAATACTTTATTGATTGTTTGCAACACTTTATTCTACCCCCTAAGACACTTTTCCCACGGACCGAAGAACAGGACTGTTTAAACTTGTTTTAGAATTTTCAATTATTTAAAAAAAATTGTGCATCAGTGTACCCCGCCCGGTGTAACTTAATACCCTGTCATATAAAACTATAATCAGGGTTAAACTAATTGTTTTGATAACCTCAAAATTTTACGTCAACAAATGAAATTAAAAAAAGAAAGGATATTATTCCAAACGTCTGGTTTATGCAAGGTTTACCTTCATGAAGTGATTAAAATTTGAGTTTTAAATGCACGTTTACACAAAGGTGGGAAAGCCTAGGGGAGGGGGGGGAGAGGGCTCCCTGTAATTTACTTCTTTTTTAACTTAATTAATTTATTTTAATTAAATTTTACAATATTTTTTAATTTCAATATGATATCAGATGGAAACATTTTGAGACTTCTAAATTTCTTGTTTTTCATTCTTTCTTCTTGATCTTCCATTCCTTGTCCATCCTTCAATCATACTTTGATAAAAATAAATGAAAGTTTTGGATGTTTTTTGCAGCTAGCCAAATTACAGAGGCAGAACTATTTTTTGGACCCACCAAATGTTTAGGATAATTTCTTTTACTAAATCCATTATCTCAGCCATTATCTTTTAGGAATAATTGATAATTTTCCTGCCTATTCCAGAAATGATAGTTTACACGAACTTACTTGAATATTGTAATAAATTTTCAGAGCTAATTTCTCTTCCGCTAACGCAAATAGATTCTAGTACAATAGATGGCAACATAGAATTTGTACACTCTCAGAACAGCTGTATTCTGTCGTCATAAGTGTCAATTCAGACGTCGTGTATATTTGTTCCATTTCTCTGTTGCCACCTAACTAACAATTTTTGAAATTCTAGCTCGAACCTAATTAATTTGGTAAAACAAATCCTTTTTCGTACGTGAATACAGTGACAATTCCAAAAACCTTTGAGCCAAAAACGGATTTAAAATTGAGATTTGACTTAATAGTGTGTTAGACCCGGGAGAGGGCCTGTACATTGTACAATACATACAAACACCCATTTCTCGTAAAGATTCCTTGATAGGTTACTTAGTGAAAAATTCGTTTTGTAACATTTTATCAAAAACCAGACTTATTACTAATTCCACCGGTGGTAAGCCAATTACTCATTACAATGAAAACGGTTTTCGATTGTAAATTTAATTTAGGAACAGTACAGGCACAATAAAACTGAAAGAAAAGGAGGCTGTCAATTATAAAGCTTATCTTTAATGTAAACTGGCAATAAGGAAAAAGGTTTGATAACAATAAAACTTAAATAAGAAAAACTTGACTTCATTGTATTGATATTATCGCAGCCAATCGTATTATCAACTCTTTATATTCCCTTGTTTTCTGTATGTCTACTTTTCCTCAGGTCCAAAAAGTCGAAACTGAGTTGATACGCTTTTTTATTGTCAAAACCTGTTTTTTGTTTAACCACAGCTATAAACTACTTTTAAATTTTGTAAACCAAATTATTTGAAAAGAAAGAAATGAAGCTCCCCTCTCCCCTCCCTGGTCGGACCACGAACATAACCAACACAATTAACCCCCTCCCCTAATCATCTCGCCAGCTTAATTAAGAAATACCAAGTTTACCTCTAGTAACACAAGACTTGAATTTAACAAAATTACGACTATAATAACACCAAATCTATCATCTTTGTAACAACACTTGTTTTGAAACGAAAATAAAGTCCGCAAATCATGTTTTTCTTTAAAGGTATATTTAGGTATCAGATAATATTTGCTTTTGTTTCACGTTTTTTCACTTATTTTCCACCTAAAACATGAACACTGCGAGCGGTAATATAGTATTTTGTAAAAACAATGCTTGATTTAAAATCTTGATGGTGATGGACCAAACTTCTGTAGAGTAAAAAAAGTACATGTTAGTTCCACATAATATATTTTGGTCTGGGTTGACCCTCTTCAGTTCTTGAGATTGTTTCGGTCAGGATGATTAAAAACAAATAATCATATTTTTTTAACTCTGATTTTTTAATTTAAATAGTTATTAAGTTTGTGGTAGGCCTCATATAGATTCTTACGATAACCTGATATTCAATCAATGGCGTATAAAAAGGGGGGGGGTAAGGGGTAAGTACCCCCCTCGACCTTGTCTTTGATAATAAGCCCTCTTAAATTATCTCAGAAGTTTCAAATTTAATGTCTCAGAAGTAAGTTTAAAGTCTCAGAAGTAAGTTTAATGTCCCAGAAGTGAGTTTAATGTCTCCGAAGTTTCAAGTTTAATGTCTCAGAAGTAAGTTTAATGTCTCAGAAGTAAGTTTAATGTCTCAGAAGTTTAAAGTTTAATGTCTCAGAAGTAAGTTTAATGTCTCAGAAGTAAGTTTAATGTCTCAGAAGTTTCAAGTTTAATGTCTCAGAAGTAAGTTTATTATCTCAGAAGTAAGTTTAATGTCTCAGACGTAAGTTTAATGTCTCAGACGTAAGTTTAATGTCTCAGAAGTTTCAAGTTTAATGTCTCAGAAGTAAGTTTAATGTCCCATGGCATCGGGGAAAGCACAGAGGGAATCTAAGAAATCTAATATTTTGAGTTAAAAAGTTTCATGATTAAATATTCCTTCAAGAACAACATAGAAGGGAAAGAAAGGGAGGGGGGATAATGCTAAAAACCTCACCTTACCCGTTACTACCCAATAATGTTGTTAAGAATTTCCAGAATATGTATAAAAAATATAAAAAATTATTAAATTCAAATAGTAATAAGAGCAAACCTAAGTTCTCATTCAGCCTCTGAGCCGTAAGGTTTTCAGACTTAAACAATTTACCTGTAATTATATAACTTGTAATTTTATTCATGTAACTTGACGTCTTGTGTTTATCCTGTAATGAATATGGTTTCGTATATCTAGTTTAAATCAACATGAGAATTAAAAATTAGAAAGTCTCTTTTTCTAAGTTTCTCATCCAGTCATTTGTTTCCACTGAACCTTCGGATCCCATTCTATTTACATTATATCTTTCAACTGAACCTTCGGATCCCATTCTATTTANTCATTCAGGCAGTGTGCCTGAGGACTCAGGCAGTTAGTATTAAAGCCCGGTTTTAGGCCTAAAGGGAGGGCTTTGGGTATGTAAGAAAAGTCAGAAAATTTCAACAGCCTCAGACCAATACTTTTTGAGGTATGTAAAAAAAACTACAGGGGGGGGGTCAAATTGACCCCCCCCCAGCGGGAATAGGGTTAAAAGACCCGCGTGGCAAACTCTATATCAGAAGTCAGCGAGCTCGAGTCATCTAAATTTCTTACTTCTTTCTAGATCTGAGTTCGCTTAGATCTATTCCTCCCATCAAGTTCTGTTCTTTCTCTGTCTTCAATCTCCTATATCTCAGCCAGATTCCGGTCAGAGTAAAGTCCTTAAATAGAGAATTCAATTATTGCATAGTTAGAAGCTTTAGTAGAAAAGAAGTATTGACGCATTTTGATAAAAAATTATTTTCCATGAAAAATTTTACTCCTTCAATCCTTTCTAACTTGTAAAATTTTAATAATAATAATTCATTTAGGATTATCAGTATCAAGGCGCCCTCAGAGCGTCAATTTATAATTGATCTGATAATATCTGCTTGAAATCTGTGTGTTTTTGTCTTATCAAGTTCAAAGATAAATCTATCGAAAACCGCTTGAATTCATGTAAAACTCTGTGTACGCTGCGTACAGTGTGAACTAAACACAGCTGACCCGTGTCCCTTTAAATTACCGAATCTTGACGTTGAAAATGGTTTACAAAAATGAGAAAGAAATATTTATTGTCCCTTACAGTCCCTACAGGGAAAAAGATTGCGGTTTTTTTATCGGACTCTTTTAATTTGCTATTTCATAGATTAACTTTAAGATGTTTCATGATCTTGGATTGTATTTATGTCCTAATATTTTCAGGGGATATCATGGTGATCTTAACGAGACCCTGTTTGTTGGCGAGGTATCGGAGAAGGCCAGGAACCTTGTTACCAACACCTGGGAGTGCCTGGAGAAGGCTATAGTGGAGTGTGTAAAACCCGGAACCAAATACAGGTCTTTAATCTAGATAGTAAGCTAATATATGTTCGCTATAGCTGCCCAAAACTGCTGGACCAAATTGGCGGAATTTATTTGAGGGAACCCATGGGTATTGGGTATCCGGGGGGTTAATTTAGACAGAGGGACTTAGTTAATAATAAAGAAACTTCAGATATTTAGGGTTCACTGAAAGAACAGTTTTAATTTTGTCAGGATTCTTAGTCATTTGAAAACTTTAATTAGATTCCCCTTCAGAACATCCTTTCTATCACATATACTTTTTCCTTAGTTCTAAAACCCGCCCCTTGTGTCTTAAAGTTCTTTACCTCGATAATTTAAAAAGTCAACTAAAAATTATAATCTAAATAAAAGAAAACTTCGTTCTCTCCTTTATTAAAAAGAGCACTTATTCAAAAAAAAAATAACAATTATTTTCAATGTAACCTAAAAATGCATATTTTGCTCATTTATTTATAAGAAATTGACATAACTTAGATAACACTGGCAGATTGCCATGTTTTGGTGTACGTTTGCGTATTTTTCATGTCTCTGCAGATTTAGATCTTGGAATCCAAAATATTATGAAGATCCTATAGCACTGTATAAAATAATTGATGTTGTACATTAGAGAAGTTGGTGATGTGATACAGAAACATGCCACCTCAGGAGGATACAGTGTAGTCAGGTTTGCACTTTCTCATTTTTTGGTCATATAATTTTTAGGTTCATAAATATATTTTTGTAATCCTTTTCCTCAATTATTTTTTAGGGAAAAAAATTTTTGGATCTTTTTTTTATAATGTATTTTTACGTTTTAAAATGATTGCCTGTCGCGTTACGATTTTTTTCTCTGGGGTACCCAGCATTAACGGTAATAGTATAGATCGCCTAAAGAAATATTAAAAGGTTTACTGATCACTACATTTACAATAACAGTTGGCCCATCTCCTGATATTTAATTTTCTCCAGGTCCTATTGTGGACATGGGATCCACAAACTGTTCCACTGTGCTCCGAATGTGCCTCACTACGCTAAGAACAAGGTAGGTGGAAACCCTGTTCTATATACGTGACTTATTAAGTGTGCATGAAACAATTCCCTGAAAGCAGTCCTTAGGATCCATTAAATTTTGATGCAAATCCGGATATCCCGGATCTGCACTGGGAAAAATGGATCCGGTTCCAGGGCACGAAGAGTTGCTGATTTGTAGAGCTAAAGAAGAATTTTTCAATTTCTTTTTTTTTTTCGTTTTTTATGCTAAAATTTGATTAACCATTCAGAAACAAGGAAATATTTGATAGTTTTTACTTTTTTGACAGTCCAGCTTTGGGTTTTGAGTGCAAATAGGTTTTTTTTCTGTAGTATTTGGTTGATATTTTGCCCTGAGGTCCCCCTTCTGTTCTAGGCTGTTGGTGTGATGAAGCCTGGTCACTGCTTCACTATCGAACCTATGATAAGTGAAGGTCTCTGGGGAGACACCACCTGGCCTGATAACTGGACAAGTGTCACACAGGTCAGTGACAAACAGAAAACTGGACAATAAATGTCATCTTGTTTCTAATTTTACTCAAGAAATATCTGGAAGGATTTTGTTATATGCAATTGTTGCAACTGATATTTCTCTGAAAATGTCTAAGTCTCCAGATCAGGCATTGATCTCCATCTTATGCTGACCTACGGATTTTTCTAATTCCTCGTTAATCCTCAATATCAAGAATAACGATACTCCAAACAAAGTTCCCATGCTCGGTATTTTTAGAGAGTTTTCAGTAGCTTCTAATTACAAAATCCTTGCAACATTTCAAAAGTAGACGGCAGAAATTCCACTATAACATACACGTTTTTGGTCTACACTATTATTAAATTTCCTTCCTTGGCTGTTCTGCTTAAATTCTGTCGCCACTTTATCAGAGAAATCATCAATTTTTAGATAGAAAAGCTAGAATATTTGCATCTATTTTGTTCCGATTAAAGTTTAATCAGAACTTGAGCAGCTAACATCACTTAAAATTAGGAAGACAATTCCTTTAAAGGGACTGTAAAGGAAAAATGAAAGGGGGTATAGGCTGAAACCTGAGCATCTCAGAAGTTGATTGAGACTTATAAGAAGTCTATCTGATGTTCCTCTCTCGAGAAATTGATATAAAACTACGTCAAAATTATACCAAAACCTTTAAAAGTAAGATTTTGTCTAAGATTTGTAGTATTAAACAGATCATATTCTACAAATACTCAACCAATCTGAAAACAGCGATATCCCAGAGGAGCATGAGAAACTCAGGTTTTCTGTTATTATTTGAATTTAATAACTTTTCATGTTTTAAAGGTATAATTGATAATATTATTAATGCGTCCGGAACATGTCACCAGAACTCCAACCAATGCCATTGCAGTATTATTGGCACATGTCTCCGTCTGTATCACGTGACCAGTATACTGCACTGCAATTGGAGGGAGTTCTGGTCACGTGATACGGACGTATGTTTTGGTATAATTTTGACACAGTTCTATGTCAATTTCTTGAGACAGGAACATCAGATAGATGTATTATAGGTATCGTTCAACTCCTGAGATTCTCAGGTTTCAGCCTATACCCTCTTTCATTTTTCCTTTACAGTCCCTTTAAGGAATCCTTATTTGAAGAAAATGAACAGCAAAGTTGTCTTTTAGGACGGAAAGCTATCAGCTCAGTTTGAGCAAACTATGCTGGTTACAGATACAGGAGTGGAGGTACTGACAGCACGCCCAGGGGGGAAACAGCATACTCCGTACTTCATGGATTCATGAGCATTCATTCTTATCAATATATCATTTACTACACTCCCGCCACATTCAGAGGTTCAAACTTTCTTTTATGTTTTTAAGGTTTTTATGTTAATATTTGGCTGTGAAGAGGTTATAGGTAAAGTTTAGCTAGTACATTTTCGTCAAGATTCCGTAGAAGTTTTGCTTAGCGTTTAATCTGATTCTTCTTTTTCATTTCCCTTCAGAATTAGTTAGATTAGTTCAAATTTCGCTTTTTTACATTTTCGGATTTTTAATAGCTTTGGTGAAACTTGCCATAATTTCTGCACAATGTAATAAAAACACATAAAACCAAGTTAAGAATATAATTTATTTGTTCAAGGTTTAACGACATTTGAGACTTATGCAAAATAAAATGACAGCTAAATAACATGTCAGGCAGATTAAACAATACTTTAGTAAAGGACCAAATTGCATTGTGGGGAAATGTTTCAAAATTTACTATTTAAAAAAATATCACTATTTTGTATTCGTGTTTTCATTCCATTTCATACAAGGCTATACAAAATAATGTTTAGTTAGTATAATTAACAAATGGTTTCTGACACTGGGGTTGTTTCAAGGTGGTCCTAGGTAACTCCAGGTACTTAGCTAAGATTAAAAAAAGCTTATCCTTAGTTTTATTTTTAAGTCTATTGCAATTTTATTTTTTCATAAGTTTGCCACATATTTAGTTCTAGGCAGTTTATAAACAAGCAACAAATATTTCAAGAATCCTCACATCATCTATTTTCATAACTCTTAGATGTAACTTTAATTTTAAAGGCGTTAAAATGGCGGTAAGTATTTTCTAAGAAATTTAGCAGATTTTGAGTCAGATATCTGAGGTGAGATTTTAAAAGCTTAAACCCGAGTAAAACCCGGTCTTAGCGTCTACTTAGACTCAAGTAAAGCTCAAGTCAAGACTCGGGTTTTGGATGTCCTTGGGTTTAGTAAAAACCAACCACCTTGGGGTTTTCGCTCTTGAAGGCTCGGGTCTTCAAAAGCTGATGATCGTAAAGGAATTGAGTCTTTGGCACAAACTCAAATTTTCTAACCCATATTTCTTTCAAATAGATTCTCAAGTACAATAGATGGCAACGTAGAATTTGTACACTCTCAGTACAGCTGTATTCTTATGTCACAAGTGTCAACTCAGTTTTTGTGTCCGACAAAATCATTAATAATAATGATAGTTTTAGAATAAAGTGCGTATCTTACAGTGAAATAAGTGAAATTATATGTGTTCTTTATTTTCTGTTTTTACTTTTTTTTATTGAATCTTGGAAAATATGTCAATTTATGTGAGATAATTTAGTTTTCCTTGTTATATTTGACACTTGTGACGTCGTGTATCATTGGTCCATTTCTCTGTTGCCACCTATTGTACTTGAAAATCTATTTGATTTCTTTTAAACCTGATGGCATAAATCTTTAATATTTCAAACTTAGATTATTTGACCTAACACAATTTATAGTTTGAAATATCAAAGGTCTACAACGTTGGGTTGCAAAGATATTGGGATCAGAAAATCAGTGTTTGTGGTAAAAGCTTAATTCCTTTGTTAAAAACTAATACATTTGTATATATGAAATCTTTGGAATTATCTGGTCAAATATGATGAAAGGTATGAAATACATATTATGAAAATAATGTATCTACATGAAGTTTGAATTTTTGAAATCTACATCTTCTTGTCACAGCTTATCTGTCACTGTCTGCTACAGAGAGAAAGCTTTCTAAGCAGTCTCTCATTGGTCGAATCAGAACCAATCCTGACTTGGGTTTTTTGAATTTAGAAAAAAATGCTAAAACTAAAAATTGTCTTCATTGTATTGATATAATCGCCGACCACTGTATTAGAAAATCGTTATCATTAACTCTTGATTTGGTAGGCTTGCAATTTTTAAGAAAATTATTATTTCAATCGATTGATCAATTAAGCTTGAGAGGATAAGTTCTCTGCTTTTGTTAAGATACCTGGGGAGTAATTAGGACTACTTTGAAGCAACCCAATTGTCAAAACCTAAGGGATGATTATTTTCACTTTTATTTTTTGCCGCCTGGTGTGATTTTAGAATTTAAATAGATGTGGCACTGAAACTGGATGTATGAGTGTGGTTGAGGACTGGACAACAAGCAGTTCGTGGACTAAGCAATCATAAGGCATGAACCGGCCTAACCTTGTAAGGGATGTCTAAGTTTGGTCCCTGTATAGTGAAATGTAGACCAGAGAAATTTTGGCGCAGAGGTTTGATCCATATTCCATAGCTCCGTAAACATGCAACTTTCAGTTTTGGCATCTGCAGACGAAACATAGCCTGAAAGTTGCAGATGGACCAGTTCTGTCTTATCTGCTACGCTGTGAGTTAGAAGAGCTGGAAAGGGGTCAGTTTCTTATGGCAGGGTTCAGTGCGGCTGTTTTTTTCCTGGTTAAACTGAAACAAGTGGTGTAGAGCGGAAGAACTTCCTCTCCATAAGCCAAAGGTAGCTTTTCTGGAATACATCTTTTATTAGTAATTTATCAGATTGGTTAAACAATACATCAAATTGATATGGAAAAAATGGAAAGGTACAATTTATTAAAGATAATATCTTAAACTTATCTGGACTCATGATGTGGTTAATACGATTTATAATAAAACTTAAAACATTTCTTTAACAGAAAGGAAGATATTTGGAGAAATATTTTTGAGCTGGGATTTAACTAAGGTCTATTGAAGGAATTGAAGGAGTCGAGCTCAGTTAAAACCCAAGTCAGGATTGGTTCTGGTTCGACCAATGAGAGACTGCTTAGAAAGCTTTCTCTCTGCAGCAGACAGATCAGCTGGGACATACAAGGAGATGTAAATTTCGAAAATTCAAACTTTATGTAGATACATTATTTTCATATTATGTTTAGTTCATGCCTTTGATCAAATTGGACACTACAAATAATTCCCAAGAATTTTAATGTATAAACATAATAGTTTTTACGAAATTTACGATCATCAGCTTTTGGAGACCCAAGCCTTAAAGAGCGAAGAACCCAAGGCAATTGGTTTTTACTTAACCCAATGCAATACAAAACCCGAGTCTTGACTTGAGCTTTACTTGGGTCTAAGTAGACGCTAAGACCGGGTTATAATCTTAAAGCAATACTTTTTTTTGAAAAATCGATAAAATTTAAATCAATAATAAACTTTTCTAGGTTTTAAAGAATTACAAGAAAGGTATCACTTGAATCAAAGAATATAAAAAAATTAAATGTAACTAAAACTAATTTCTCAATTATTTATTCACTAATAAAAATTAGTCATAGTTAGGCACTAATTATAATAATTGATAAATAGTTCTATTTTAAGAAACCACTTATGCCACATCAAGAAAGAAATATTTTATTTTGTTTTATTTGAATTATTTCAATTTTATTGTCCTCAAATTGATTTGGAAACTCGATATGTTATTAGTTTGGGTTAAAAGTTCTAAGAATTTAGTAGATTGACTTATTTCCATTCCAGGCATAGCTGGTTTTCAAAGCTAGGAGTTCATATCATGGCTTCGCCACTTGACCCCATTGCATATCCTAGCAACTGTATTAGGTCCAGAAATTGTCTTAACCTAGCCTAACCTGTTACAGGCAATAAATTATTAGCCGCAGCGCCCGACCCAAAAAATTTTCTTATCTAACCAATTTCTATGTTATAACAAAAATAGTGGCTGCAGCGCTTGGCCTCCTAGCTGCAGCGCCTGGCTCAGTAATTGCCTTAAACTAACATAACCTGGAATAGGCGCTAACCATGTTATAATAAATATTTGGCAGCACTCTGTCTCCTGGCATTTTCTTATTGCAGCGCTTGGACCAGGGATTTTTCTTCAATTAATGTTCATTTAAACTATTTTTTATTTCACTTGAACTATATTTATGTTTATTTGAAATTTATTTAATGTTTGTTGTGCGTTATAGCTATCATTCCTGTCGAGTTTAATCAAGTTAGGCCAGAGATATGAGAGTTACAGAGATCGATAATCAGCTAAAATATGCGACATTTTCCACAGCATGTTCTATTGTGTACAAGTACTTTACATGACAAATCAGCAAACATTTGTATTCAATGATTTTTAAGGATCCTTTAGATACGAAACACAAAATCTTCAAAAAAAAGACTGAATTCATAAATGTTATGTTTCATGTTTGAAATTGGAGTATTTCTTTAAAAGTTGTAAACTTAACCCCTGAATGGGTATTATGTTCAACAAGTGGCCGTGAGATGGCACTCTAAAAACCTATCGTAAAAACGTAGCCCACCTTGTGAAAGAAGATAAGCAGTCTGTGTAGTCTGTAAGTTAGACTATCCTAGATATGCATTCTCTCACTGCCTAAATTGTGGTTTTCTATATTGTAGAACTTTTCTAGCGATAATTGCTCATCCTCCAACCTAGAACCTTTCCTAGATTAAAAACAATTAAAAAATGCAGCAAACTCCCCCTCCTACGTCACTAAACAAAAGACGAGCCCCTGTCCAACTTTTTTTTATTTAATTGAACTATTTGAACTATTGTTATGTTAAAATTTGAACTATTTTTTTTGTTTAATTGAACTATTCTTATGTTCTGATACTATGTTTATTTGATCTAGTTTTGTTAATGCATTTGTAGTAATTTATTTAAATTATTTTCATGTCATTTAAACTATTTTTTGTTTCATTTTAACTGAAGGTCAAGTCAAAGTCAAGTTCAAAGTCTAAGTCGGTGTTAAAGTTAAAGTCAAATATGTTCAATGTTCAGGTCAGGGTCAAGGTCAAAGTTAAAGTCAAATATGTTCAGGTCAGGGTCAAGGTCAAAGTTAAAGTCAAATATGTTCTATGTTCAGGTCAGGGTCAAGGTCAAAGTTAAAGTCAAATATGTTCTATGTTCAGGTCAGGGTCAAGGTCAAAGTTAAAGTCAAATATGTTCTATGTTCAGGTCAATGTCAAGGTCAAAGTTAAAGTCAAAGGAACTGAGTTTTTGCCACAAACTTAGATATTCTTATCCCTATATCTTGGCAACCCAATGTCGTAGACCTTAGATATTTCAAACTATTAATTCTGTTAGATCAAATAATCTAAGTTTGAAATATCAAAGGTTTATACCCACTGGTTCCAGAGATATAGAAATTAAAAAATTTGAGGTTGTGGCAAAAACTCAATTCCTTTGGTCAGGTGGGGTCAAGGTCTAAACCAGTTAGGTCAAGTTAGGTTAGGGTCAAGATCATATTGAGATCGGTCAGGTCAAGGTAAGGTGAGGTACAGGAAGCCGCTGGTGGGTCACTCCATAGACGGCCTCTTGGACCTAAAAGTCCCACTTCCCGTGGTTGTGTTAGTACCACTTAGAAGGCAAACCTGAGTAGCCGTGTACTGAGGCCATATGGTTTGCGGTTCGGAAATTTTTTTTTTAATATCTGTTATATCATTAACATCTGAGGTACAATTCCTAGAAATGGTTCCCTCCTAACATACCCTTTTGGGCGTAGTAATTTTTAAATATTTGCTTACATTGACAAAGCCTAAAAAAGTTCTAATTAAACCATTACTTAACCATTTTAAATATTATATATATGATCTTTAAAAAACTGTTATGACATGATTCTCATATTTCAGAAAATGTCCGGTCCAAGATGTTTAGACCGCTTTGGGCTTTGGTAAGAAGATACTTGAAAAACTGTTTATTAATTTAATTCATTTTTGTCGTGTGTCCATATTTGATCTACTCAGTGGCGGATATAAGGGGGGTTATTGGGGTTATTTACCCCCCCCTAGAATCCTGGGGGTAAATACCCCCCCCTAGAATCCCGGGGGTAAATACCCCCCCCTAGAATCCTGGGGGTAAATACCCCCCCCCTAGAATCCAGGGGTTAAATACCCCCCCCTAGAATTCTAGGGGTAATTACCCCTGAACATATTTTCAGGCCCTGAATAGCAGGGGTTACTCCATTTGCTGCCTCTACAAGTAACAGTTCCAGTTGCCTTGACCCCTTCCCTTCAAAAAAAAATACATTCCCTATTGATTAGTCTGAACTTGTGTAAAGACGACT